>NW_026647538.1:0-21347 GCF_950295315.1 Erinaceus europaeus | reverse complement strand
GAGATCACATTACAGAAGATATAGCATCAAAATAAAAACCCCTTCTGTGAGAAATCAACACCTTGGGGCCGGGCGGTGGCGCACCTGGTTAAACACTCACATGACAGGGCACAAGGACCCGGGTTCGAGCCTTCCTCCCCACCTGCAGGGAGGAGGCTTCAGGAATGGTGAAGCAGGGCTGCAGGGGCCTGTCTGTCTCTCTTCCTCGCTCCCCCTCTCCTCTCAGTCTCTCTCTGTCTGTTGAAAATAAACCAAGAAGTAAGTGAACGAATGTTTCTGGAGACGCCAGGGCCTGCGGCAGGAGGAGGGAGCGTGGGACGGCCTCCAGCAGGCCGGAGAGAGCCCGGCCCGGGCGGGCGGCGGGGACCCCCACGAGCCGGCCGGGAAGGGCCGAGAGCGGTGACAGAGACACACCTGCAGCCCTGCTTCCCCCTGCAGGCGGGGACCGGGGGCTCGGACCCGGCCCCGTGTGCGCTTCCCCTCGGCTGTCTCTGGCCACTGGTCCCCCCCCTGTGGGCCTTGCAGATCCTGCTGGACGGTCGCGGCTGGGCCCTGCGCTCCCCACTGAGCTCCCCGTGGCCCTGTGATGCGCCGGGGGAGCGCTGGCTGGCTGCTCGAGCTCGCCCACCTCCCTGGTCTCTAGACGCCTCGGCAGAAATCGCGGGGGGCGCCCGTGACCCCGTTTCTGCAGAAGCCCATGGGCAGCGAGGGTGCTCGGAGCTGGGTCCCCGGTGCCAGCCGGGCTCAGGATTCGGGGCGAGCAGAAGCCTCGTCGCCCGTCTCCGCCGTGCTCGGTGCCCGGACGCGAGGTGCAGGCGGCGGGGCAGCAGCCCTGTCCGCAGTGCCCTCTCTCGCCGGCCTTTGTGCCCACGCGCCCTGAGCCCAGGCGACCCGAGGCCGCCCGCCACCCTCCCCCCGTGAGTGGCTTCACCCTGGGCCCCGAGAGGCCCCTGCCCGCACGGCCAGAATGGGAGCTCCGGGCGAGCCTGGGAGACGCTGCGGGCGGAGGGGGGCTGTGTGTGTCCCTGACACGGAGCCTGGCCCCGCTGCCTCCTACACAGAGGAATCCAGAGGCCAGAATGGCTACTGGGATCCTCTCAAGACTGACTGGCTGACTCAGGGACTGGCTGACGACTGACTGACTGACTGGCTGATGGATCGACTGACTGACTGACTGACTGACTGACTGACTGACTGACTGACTGACTGACTGATGGATTAACTGACTGACTGATGGATTAACTGACTGACTGACTGACTGGCTGACTGGCTGACTGATGGATTGGCTGACTGACTGACTGACTGACTGGCTGACTGACTGATGGATTAACTGACTGACTGACTGGCTGACTGATGGATTAACTGACTGACTGAATGAATGACTGATGGATTAACTGACTGACTGACTGACCGACTGACTGACTGACTGATGGATTAACTGACTGACTGATTAGCTGGGTGACTGACTGACTGACTGACTGATTGACTGATTAACTGGGTGACTGACTGACTTACTGAATGGATGACTGACTGAATGAATGGATGATTAACTGGCTGAATGATTGACTGACTGTTTGACTGACTGATGGACTGGCTGACTGAATGGTTGACTGACTGACTGACTGACTGAATGACTGAATGACTGACTGACTGAATGACTGATTGACTGATTGACAGACTGACTGATTAACTGGCTGACTGATTGACTGATGGACTGGATGACTTATTGAATGACTGACTGAATGACTGATTGACTGACTGACTGACTGACTGACTGGCTGGCTGACTGACTGATGGATTAACTGACTGACTGACTGACTGACTGACTGATGGATTAACTGACTGACTGATTAGCTGGGTGACTGACTGACTGATTGACTGATTAACTGGGTGACTGACTGACTGACTGAATGGATGACTGAATGAATGAATGGATGATTAACTGGCTGAATGATTGACTGACTGACTGTTTGACTGACTGATGGACTGGCTGACTGAATGGTTGACTGACTGACTGACTGACTGACTGATTGAATGACTGAATGACTGACTGACTGAATGACTGAATGACCGACTGACTGACTGATTGACAGACTGACTGATTAACTGGCTGACTGATTGACTGATGGGCTGGATGACTTATTGAATGACTGACTGACTGACTGATTGACTGACTAACTGATTAACTGACAGACTTACTGACTGAATGACTGATTGATTGATTAACTGATCGAATGAATGATTAACTGACTTAATGAGTGACTGATTTATTTAGAGAGACCAGAGTAACATTCTGACATGCGTGGTGCAGGAGACTGACCTGGAGCCATGTATCCAAGCCTCCTTCCTGGCATTGAGCACACACGTGACATGAATATGAGAGTCACATACCACGTGTTACTTCAGTGTGAGGGACGCACACCACGTGTTACTTCAGTGTGAGGGACGCACACCACGTGTTACTTCAGTGTGAGGGACGCACACCAGTGTTACTTCAGTGTGAGGGATGCACACTAGTGTTACTTCAGTGTGAGGGACGCACACCACGTGTTACTTCAGTGTGAGGGACGCACACCACGTGTTACTTCAGTGTGAGGGACGCACACTAGTGTTACTTCAGTGTGAGGGACGCACACCAGTGTTACTTCAGTGTGAGGGATGCACACTAGTGTTACTTCAGTGTGAGGGACGCACACCACGTGTTACTTCAGTGTGAGGGACGCACACCACGTGTTACTTCAGTGTGAGGGATGCACACTAGTGTTACTTCAGTGTGAAAGACGCACACCACGTGTTACTTCAGTGTGAGGGACGCACACCACGTGTTACTTCAGTGTGAGGGACGCACACCACGTGTTACTTCAGTGTGAGGGACGCACACCACGTGTTACTTCAGTGTGAGGGACGCACACCACGTGTTACTTCAGTGTGAGGGACGCACACTAGTGTTACTTCAGTATGAAAGACGCACACCACGTGTTACTTCAGTGTGAGGGACACACACCACGTGTTACTTCAGTGTGAGGGACGCACACTAGTGTTACTTCAGTATGAAAGACGCACACCACGTGTTACTTCAGTGTGAGGGACGCACACTAGTGTTACTTCAGTATGAAAGATGCACACCACGTGTTACTTCAGTGTGAGGGACGCACACCACGTGTTACTTCAGTGTGAGGGGCGCACACCACGTGTTACTTCAGTGTGAGGGACGCACACCACGTGTTACTTCAGTGTGAGGGACGCACAGTAGCAGCCTGGGGACTCGGGCAGCAGCCGAGGCTACTCCCAGGACTCTGAGAAGCTCTGGAGCATGAGGGGCTGGAGAGGGGAGACTCCAGGCACCTGCCTCCCTGAGGGTCCCCTGAGGGTGGGGCCTGGCTGGGGGTGACCAGCAGTCCTTCCCTGAGTGGAAGGTGAGTCAGCAGCCTGTTACGGTCTCCAGTCTCCCTCAGACATGCCCTGTGTGAGCTGCGTGGAGGTGGCCTGAGACAGTGAGCTCCACAGGCCAGGCTGGGCGGCCTGGATGGCGGCGCCTGGGCTCAGAGCGTCTCCCCAGTGGTCGGCGTGTCTGCGTGCACAGGCATGGACCCTGCTGCCCTGTGTGCAGCCGTGGGGGGTGGAGGCTCAGGCACTTTAGCTCACCAGAGGGGCGGGCGGGCAGAGACAGGACAGACAGACAGGACGGGCAGAGACAGGGCGGGCAGAGACAGGGCGGGCAGAGACAGGGCGGGCAGAGACAGGATGGGCAGAGACAGGACAGACAGAGATAGGACAGACAGAGACAGGACAGGCAGAGACAGGATGGGCAGAGACAGGATGGGCAGAGACAGGGCGGGTAGAGACAGGGCGGGCAGAGACAGGACAGACAGACAGGACGGGCAGAGACAGGACAGATAGACAGGACAGACAGAGACAGGGCGGGCAGAGACAGGACGGGCAGAGACAGGACAGACAGACAGGACGGGCAGAGACAGGACAGATAGACAGGACAGACAGAGACAGGGCGGGCAGAGACAGGACAGATAGACAGGACAGACAGAGACAGGGCGGGCAGAGACAGGACGGGCAGAGACAGGACAGACAGACAGGACGGGCAGAGACAGGACAGATAGACAGGACAGACAGAGACAGGGCGGGCAGAGACAGGACAGATAGACAGGACAGACAGAGACAGGGCGGGCAGAGACAGGACGGGCAGAGACAGGACAGACAGACAGGACGGGCAGAGACAGGACAGATAGACAGGACAGACAGAGACAGGGCGGGCAGAGACAGGACAGATAGACAGGACAGACAGAGACAGGGCGGGCAGAGACAGGACGGGCAGAGACAGGACAGACAGACAGGACGGGCAGAGACAGGACAGATAGACAGGACAGACAGAGACAGGGCGGGCAGAGACAGGACAGATAGACAGGACAGACAGAGACAGGGCGGGCAGAGACAGGACGGGCAGAGACAGGACAGACAGACAGGACGGGCAGAGACAGGACAGATAGACAGGACAGACAGAGACAGGGCGGGCAGAGACAGGACAGATAGACAGGACAGACAGAGACAGGGCGGGCAGAGACAGGACGGGCAGAGACAGGACAGACAGACAGGACGGGCAGAGACAGGACAGATAGACAGGACAGACAGAGACAGGGCGGGCAGAGACAGGACAGATAGACAGGACAGACAGAGACAGGGCGGGCAGAGACAGGACGGGCAGAGACAGGACAGACAGACAGGACGGGCAGAGTCAGGACAGATAGACAGGACAGACAGAGACAGGGCGGGCAGAGACAGGACAGATAGACAGGACAGACAGAGACAGGGCGGGCAGAGACAGGACGGGCAGAGACAGGACAGACAGACAGGACGGGCAGAGACAGGACAGATAGACAGGACAGACAGAGACAGGGCGGGCAGAGACAGGACAGATAGACAGGACAGACAGAGACAGGGCGGGCAGAGACAGGACGGGCAGAGACAGGACAGACAGACAGGACGGGCAGAGACAGGACAGATAGACAGGACAGACAGAGACAGGGCGGGCAGAGACAGGACAGATAGACAGGACAGACAGAGACAGGACAGACAGAGACAGGGCGGGCAGAGACAGTCTTGGGCACTCGTGGAACCAGCTGACTTTCCATTTTCTGAGGCGAGTGCTACAGGCAGGAGGTGCGTCTGACTTCCCTCCCCCAGAAAGTGTGACTTTCTCACTGCACGGGACACACCACTTGCTGTGTGAACAGTGATGGTGGGTGATGGATGAGTGAAGGATGGGTGGATGGTGTATAATGGAGACATGTGGAGATGGATGGATGGATGGATGGATGGATAAGTGGATAGATGGATATGGATGGATGGATAATTTAATAGATGGATGGATGGGTGTGTGGATGGGTGGATGGTACGTGGGTGATGGATGGTTGGGCGGGTGAATGAGTGGATGGATGGATGGATAAGTGGATGGATGGATGGATGGATGGATGGATGGATAAGTGGATGGATAATTGAATAGATGGATAGATGGGTGGGTGGATGGGTGGATGGATGGATGGGTGGATGGATGGGTAATTGAATAGATGGATTGATGGATGGGTGGGTGGATGGGTGGATGGATGGATGGATGGATGGGTGGGGGGATGGATGGATGGATGGATGGGTGGGTGGATGGATGGATAGGTAAATGGATGGATGGATGGATACATGGATAGATGGATGGATAGGTAAGTCGATGGGTGGGTGGGTGGATGGATGGATATATGGATAGAGGGGTACATGGATGATAAGTGGGTAGTGGATGGATGGATGGATGGATGGATGGGTGGATGGCTGGATGGCTGGGTGGATAAGTGAGTGGTGGGTGGATGGGAACAAGGATGGGTGGGCAGAGTGTGAGCAGAGCACGTGAGAGACAAGCAGGGTGGCAGGTGTCTCTGGACTTGAGCTCAGGGTCTGGAGGCGCAGGGAGAGAGGTGCCCACACCTGCGCCAGAGCCCCGCACGGCACCCCCCCCCCCCCCCCGGGACCGCAGAGTCCCACACGTGCACCCAGGGGCGCCTGCCCTGCTCTGCCTCTGGGCTGCACCGCAGACGGGTCCCTCCCTCCTCCCGCCGGGCCCGCCGCCAGCCCCCGACAGCGGGCAGCCCAGCATCCACAGCAGCCTGTGGAGGGGCCGACTTTGGCCCTGGGGTGGGCGCTGACCCCCAGGCCACTCCCTGCTCCCTGCCACCTGCGTCCTCTCCACTGCTGATGGGCAACTCGGCAAACTGCAGCCAAACCCGCAGGGGTGAGGGGAGGACCTCAAGGAGGAGGAGGGCAGCGGGGGAGGAGCACTTTAATTGGCGGTTTTAATGGCGTCTCCCCTCTCCCCTTCTCTCTCCCGGCCTTTTTGTTCTTTTTTTTCTCCCCCAGGAAAACCCCTGTTAAAACAGGAAGGTTAAGCGGCCTACGCGCCTGAAGCTTTTAAAGGCTCCATTACAGAGCTGATTATGCGGGAGGAGGCTTACCTGGGAGCTGCTCCGTTTGCCGCGGCTCCTCACGGATTCATTTAGACACTGCGGTCAGGTTCCCGGGCTATTGCTATGTAAATTGATGCTTCACGATTACGATAATACGTGTGGAATTCCACTTATTATCTCTTTTAACACGGAAACTTTTATCACTTAACTCGCTGGACAGAATATTTGAGCCATTTGCAATCATTAGAGCATTTGTTTGGTCAAACCCTTGCGGGATTGTGGGAGGCGGGGTGGGGGTGGGGGAGCCGGGGAGTCACGTTCATCGTGAGAAAACAGCAATTTTAAATACAGAAGAGGCGGCGGGGAAACTTTCCCATCTCCAAGCAAACCCAATACTGCGGCCGCCTCTCTGGACGGTGGGGCTGGCTTTTATCTGGAAGCCATTGTGCAGTCCAGCGTGTGGGGACGGGAGGCAGCCGTGACCCACCGGCGGGGACGCAGAGAGAAGAGCTGCTTCTGGGGGATCTTCTCCCTGCAGTGCTGACGGGGTCTCCAGGCATCCTGGGGGTCTCTGGCCCCACAGGACGCTTCCTGCTTGGGGGGGGCAGAGCCAGGCTGGACGCTGAGGGTCCCTGGCTAGACGTCCCTGGCCTTCTGTCTTTCTTCCTGAGAGGATGGCAGAGCTGACACCCTGGGTGGGGGCGTGAGGCAGGCAGCCCCCTTTCTGCCCCCCCGTCACCCGGGAGTGTTTCCCCAGAGAGAAATCAGAGCAGAGCAGCTGTGGGGAGATTGATCCCAAGCCTACAGGCAGGATTCTGACTAGCGGCTCATCACACCCCATTCACGACGACGGGGCGGCGAGGGGCTGCTTTTTGGCAAGCATGTCATTGGGGAAGGAGGCCATGATACTACTTTTCTCGAACCTCCTCGGCAGTCATGCGTGTTTCCCAGCCGAGCCCTGACAAACAAAGTCACATCCTGAACTTTCGGTGGCACCTCTGATGTGGAATAAAAAATTGGGGGATGTGATGTGTGTCCCTCCTGGGGCATTTTCTCAGGAAAGACCTGTGCTCAGTCCTGAGCCACAGGAGCTCGGCTTCTCCTGTGCTGTCGGCGGCAGGGGGGAGTGAGAGGGGGCTTGGGGGCAGGGAGAGAGGGAGAGGAGTAGAGAAAGGGAGGGAGAGAGAACAAGAAAAAGGCTGGGGGAGGGAGAGAAAAAGGGAGAGGTATAGAGAAAGGGAGGGAGAGAGAGAGAGAGGTTGGGGGAGAGGGAGGGAGGGAGGAGGGCGGGGCCCTTGAGGTTTGCTTGCCAGGCTGGGGCTGGGGCTGGAGCAGTGCTCAGGGTTCTCTGCACAAACTTTTGTCTAGAAGCAGATTTATAGCGACAGTGACACAGAGACGCACCTGTCAGCTCCTTCCACTGTGTGCTGGGCGGGCTCAGGCTCTGAGTGTGTTGGGGTGTCCTGGCTATGCGTGCTCATGCGTACACATGCACACACGCATATGCATGCCCGGTCAGCACACACGCACACACACATATGGTCAGCACACACACACACACACACTCATGCATGCACAGTCAGCACACACACATGCACACACTCGTGCGAGCATGGTCAGCACACACTCATGCATGCAAGGTCAGCACACGCACACACACACACACACACACACACACACACACACACCCATGCATGCACGCGGGGTCAGCACACACATGCATGCACGGCCAGCACACACACATACACACACTCATGCATGCATGGCCAGCACACACACACACTCACACTCATGCATGCATGTCAGCGCAAACATGCACACGTGTGCATGCATGGTCAGCACACACACATGCACGCACACATGCATACACGCACGCTCACCCTCGCCTCTGGGGCCTTGGAGCCACTGCAGGGCACTGAACTGTAGTCGCCTGTGCCCCTTCTGGAGGCCTTTGGGATCTGCTGTGGCCTGGGCCCGGGCCTGGGGGCTTCTAGAAGGGGCGTCTGCCCATAGCAGTGCAGAGCTAGCACCCCGGCCTCACCCAGGAGCCTCCCGCCCCCGGTTCACTCCACAATGCACTTCGCTGCCACGGACCTCGGGGTGATGGCGCGGCTGCCCGAGGCCACAGCAGCCGGCCGCTTTGCCATGGAGACTGGGCCGCGTTTCTCTGGAAACCAGCCCGCGGGAGCTTACCCCTTCCAGCTGCCGCTATTGAACCCGCGCCCGCCGGCACCGGGGGAGGAGGCGGGCGCCTCCCCGAGAGGGGCAGCTCCCAGCAGGGTCCCGGTGCGCCCCTGGGGCGGGTGGGGCCCGGGCCCACGCGGGAGCCCCGTCCCCACACACACCTGGCGGGCCGCCCGGGCGGGGCCTGAAAGCAGCCTGGCTCCGCGCACAAAGAGCCTCTTTATGATGCAAATGCCCGCCAGCCTCCGCAAGGGCTTCTAGCTACCTCGCGCCCGCATCCGGCCCCCCAGCAACAGGCCAGAAATCACCCCAAAGACGGAACCTGAAGGGAGAGGGGCCAGGGGCGGGGAGGACGCTGCTCTCACGCCTCCTCAGGGGCTGCTTCTCTGGGGACCCGCTGCCTGCTGGGAGGCCACCCCGTCCCCACCCGGGTTCCGAGCCCCAGTTCCCAGACAGAACAGCATCTGGAAGCCTCAGGGGAGGGCAGGAGGAGGCGGGAGCAGGGAGGAGGGAGGCTTTCTTTCTCTGCGCCCTTCTGCTCTCAGTGCTTTGGGGGCTTTTTCTGCATCAGAATGTGGGGTCACCCCGGGGGTTTGGTGGGCCCCCAGCTGCCCTGTGCTCCGCTACCCCCCGGCACCCGCGTTCTGCAAAATAAAAGGAGTCATAACGAAGTTCATGGCTGAGCGGGCGTTACAGCCTCACTCCTGGGGGCGGGTGTCACGGGCAGAGCTGGGGGGCTTCGGATTGCGGTGGGTGAGGAGGCACCCTGCCAGCTGTCATGGCTGGTCCGTGGTCTCCAGGTCAGAAGATGCCAGGCGGGAGAAGGGAGACACAGCCATGGCACAGAGGTGCCAAGCCCGGCAGCGCTCAGCACGAGCGGCCACTCGGTCAGACCAGCCCCCTCGGCCCCCCGAGGAGCCCTGGACCACACGCTGAGGACAGGCCTGGGTGGGGAGGGGGGCAGGTGCCTGGGCACTGGTGTCTCCTCCAAGCTGAGGGCCATGAGCCCCGTCTGGGCCTGAGAGGAGGGTCCGGCCTGTCACAATCCTCTCCTGCAGCCACCACTGCCCAGGGGAGCGTCCACATGGACGGGGGAGAGTCCACAGGCACAAGGGAGTGTCCATGGGAACATTAAAGGTCCCCCCTGCTTGTGGGTACTGGGAGCTTGAACCCGGGGCCTTGCCGATGGTAATGTGTACCCACCCTCCTCTCCTGGCCCCTCACACCTTCTTTGCTTGGACGTGTCCCCTGGGCAGCCCCTCAGTGTGGCCGCAGCCCCAGGAGAGGCGACAGCTGACCGCCAGCCTGTTGGCAGCTGCTGAGCCTCAAGCTCAGGGCTCCTGTGTCTTCCTGCCAGTCACCCCCGCTGGCCTCCGGGAGCTGGGGACCCCAGTGCTCAGGGTGGCCCTGGGTGCCATCTCCCTCCCTTTCCTCTCCCAGCCCATGGTCACCCGGTGGCGGTGCACGGTGACGCCTGCGTGTGGTGCCTGCGGGCTGCCCGGAGGAGTCGGTGGCCTCCACGTGACAGGACACGGAGCCAAGGTGGCCCGGCCTTTCCAAAGGCCTCTCATCTCAGAGCTGGAGGACGGGGACAGCAAAGAGAGCCCCACCGTCCACGGTGCTGGACTCGCACCCAGGGCTACACGAGCGGCCGGCCTGGGAGTCCTCCTGGCTGGAGGCGTCCTGGGGTCCCTGGTCTTGCTGTGGCCTCGCCGTCTCCCTGACGGACACCTAGTCCACCCTCCGGGGTCCCCGTCCACTCCCAGGGCTGCTCTGCTCCCGGGCTGCCTGAGGCCAGTGGCCGGGGGTCAGGGGTCAGGGGTCACATGCCCGCCGGTCGGGGGGGGGGGGCTTCCTCATGATGCACCAGGGAGGTGATGCTGGAGGGACAGGTGGACGGAATGTTGGGGAAGAGACGTGGGGAGACGCAGAGACGTGGGGAGACGCAGAGACGTGGGGAGACTCAGAGTCGGGGCTCCATGCTGGGGGGTCGGGGGGCATTTATTCCCCCAGAAGGTGGGGGACCTCGTGAGCCTGGAGCGGAGACCCCGGGCCGCCTCTGCTGTCCGATCACTCGGGGATGGGGGCTCCCCGTGACCCGCTGCCCCTAATTGGCGCCTGGTGCGGCCTGAGGCGATAAGCGAGGAGGTCAGCCCGGGCCCCTATCGCGGCCTCATTACAAGCGGGGGCGACAGCTGACGGGCGTTTAGGGGGTCATTAGGCGCCCGGGGCCCCCCTGATGGATGAGCCGCCCTTATCAAAGCCTGGCCAGCCCCCGCTGAGGCTCGGGCCCCCACACGCGGCCTTGTCTGCGGGCCGGCCCCCCGCCCACACCGCGGGCGTTATCAGCCGGTCGGCAGGCCCAGGCAATCAGGCGCGGGCGGGGAGCAGGGGGGTTAAATGAGGCTGACAGGAGCGATAGCGCGATTATGCCATGAATTAAGATGTGCAGATAGAGGCTGGAGGCGGCGGCGGCATTTGGCGGAGCGGCCCGCTAAACGGGGGACCATTTATCACGCCAAACAAGAACGGACGTTCAGCCGGCGCCTTGATAAGGGCGGCATCAGATGGTAGGCCCAACAAGTTGCCACTGTGGTGGCCGCCATCGCTCACGCATTATTCCCCAGCGAGCGAGAGAATGAGCGAGGGGAGGAGGAGGAGAGAGAGAGGGAGAGGGAGAGAGGGAGCGAGCAGTTCCCGCCTTCCCGGCTGGCCGCCCTGGACGGATTCCCTCCCTCGGGCTCTGGGCCGTTTTTTATCAATGAAGCAGCAGCTGCTGAGTGAGCACGGCCCACAGAATGCTGATCCCCGGGCCCCTCCCCGCTGAGGCCCCGGCCGCATCCCCTGTGACTTCTCGTCCCCATGTGAGGGTGACGTGAGGGTGACGGCAGGGCAGGGAGGGCGGAAGCAGGATTTCTTCCGGGTGGACACCTCTGACCTCGACAGGCGGAGAGACAGGCGGAGCCGGGGACGAGGGACAGAGGCCACCCACAGCTCTGCGGGGGGGGGGTGACCAGGGACCCCCAGTGCCCAGAAGCTGCTGGACTCCACATGGGTGCACACAATGGGGCGGGGGTGGGCAGTGGGGCAGGGGAGTGGGCAGTGGGGCGGGGAGTGGGCAGTGGGCAGGGAGTGGACAGTGGGCAGGGGAGTGGGCAGTGGGCAGGGGAGTGGGCAGTGGGCAGGGAGTGGACAGTGGGGCAGGGGAGTGGGCAGTGGGCAGGGAAGTGGGCAGTGGGCAGGGGAGTGGGCAGTGGGCAGGGAGTGGACAGGGGTGGGGAATGGACTGTGGGCAATGGTGTTGGCAGTGGGCAGTGGGCAGGGTTGGACTGTGGGCAGGGGTGTGGGCAGTGGGCAGGGAGTGGACCATGGGCGGTGGGCAGGGAGTGGACTGTGGGCAGTGGGCAGGTGTGTGGGCAGTGGGCAGGGAGTGGACTGTGGGCAGGGGTGTGAGCGGTGGGCAGGGTTGGACTGTGGGCAGTGGTGTTTGCAGTGGGCAGGGAGTGGACTGTGGGCAGGGGTGTTTGCAGTGGGCAGGGAGTGGACTGTGGGCAGGGTTGGACTGTGGGCAGGGAGTGGACTGTGGGCAGGGTTGGACTGTGGGCAGGGGTGTTTGCAGTGGGCAGGGAGTGGACTGTGGGCAGGGGTGTTTGCAGTGGGCAGGGAGTGGACTGTGGGCAGGGTTGGACTGTGGGCAGGGAGTGGACTGTGGGCAGGGTTGGACTGTGGGCAGGGGTGTTTGCAGTGGGCAGGGAGTGAACTGTGGGCAGGGGTGTTTGCAGTGGGCAGGGAGTGGACTGTGGGCAGGGTTGGACTGTGGGCAGGGAGTGGACTGTGGGCAGGGTTGGACTGTGGGCAGGGGTGTTTGCAGTGGGCAGGGAGTGGACTGTGGGCAGGGGTGTTTGCAGTGGGCAGGGAGTGGACTGTGGGCAGGGGTGTTTGCAGTGGGCAGGGAGTGGACTGTGGACAGGGTTGGACTGTGGGCAGGGGTGTTTGCAGTGGGCAGGGAGTGGACTGTGGGCAGGGGTGTTTGCAGTGGGCAGGGAGTGGACTGTGGGCAGGGTTGGACTGTGGGCAGGGGTGTTTGCAGTGGGCAGGGAGTGGACTGTGGGCAGGGTTGGACTGTGGGCAGGGGTGTTTGCAGTGGGCAGGGTGTGGGCCTTTGGTGGCAGTGCCCACTGGCAGAGAGGGTGCCCTCCCTGGAGGAGCAGTGAGTGGCAGGTTCTGGCTGAGTGGCGGGTTCTGGCTCTGAGGAGTCTCCTGAGCCCCGTCTGCTCTCTGAGCGCCCCGTGGGTGCCGGCACCCCCCTCTGATCTCCACAGCCACACCCCCGTGCCTCGGGGCAGGGTGTCCGGGGCTTGCAGGACTCGTGAGGTGAGGGCGCAGGCTTCTGTCCCCATCCGTCCCTCAGCTGCCCTGGGGACTGTGCTTAGACCTGGGCTCGTGGGCCCTGTTTCTGCGGCTGTCTTCCCGCCCTGCACCCCCGTAATCCCGGCGTGGTGGCTCGGGGTCCGCCCATCTGTCCTTCAGACTGTGCTGGTGCCGGGTATCTCCTTCGGCTGATCGTCACCGGCAGAAGCTGAACGCGGTGTAATTTGTCGGTGCAATTACAGGATTAGTGATTCCGCTCCATCACGGTGTGGAGAGAGCAGACACGGGCTCAGGCCGCCCACTGGAGCCTGACGTCCCAGCGTCCCGTGAGGAGAGTGAGCCAAGGGTCAGAGAACTTAATTATGCTCTAACTAGATAGAAGCTGCCGAGGGATAAAAGAAACGGCCGGCACACCCAGAAGATTGAAGATTCGGCTCTAGTAACCGCACAGTGCCTGCTGCTCTGGGGTTGTGGGGGACCTGCCTGGGCCAGGAACGGCTTCACCTCAGAGCAACAGCGCCGGGTCCCGGAAGGCCACACTGCCAGCGGCCTGGCCCTGAATGTCTCCCCTGCACCGAAAGGATCGGCCGCTGGAGGGGGGGTCACTTCGGGCAGCTCTGGGTTTGAAGGATCAAGTCGGCTCCATTCCGCCTCGAGGACAGAGGCCAGAGCCCCGTCTGCCACGAGACTCCTCAGCTCAGACCAGTGTGCCCCGTGGCTGCTGGTGGGACCCGGGTGCCCCGGCTGGTGCCCCTTCCTCCGGGAGCAGGGAGCAGCGTGCCCGGGGCTGGGCCAGGCGGCCCAGCTGGCTTCATTCGCGTTCTGGGCCACAGATTAATCAGTTCCTCCCCGGCCTGCCGGCCATCCGGCCGTTCTGCCAGAAATCTGCATATCTGCACGGTGCTGTCCTCGGTTTAATTTCCTACAGGAGCTGATATTAATCAGCCTCTTTAAACAGAGCGGACTCGGGGTCTCCACAGATATGACACCCCCTCCCCATCGCCGCCACCACCACCCAACTTGGAGCATAGTCTTTCTTCTCTCTCTCTCTCTCTTTTTCAATTTAAAGGGACAATAGGCGGGCCGGTTAATCCCGTCGTAGAGTTGCTGCGGCCGCGTTTTTTGTAGCCCGCCGGCTGGCTGGGGCCGCGGCCCACCCCCATCTGGAGTCCAGTGGGCGGAGAGGGAGAGCCCCCACACCCCCGGTGCTGACCATGGGCACCTTGCTGGCTGCCCCCATCCCAGGCGGGTGAGGGAGACAGTGGGAGCTCAAGGGCTGACCAGAAGCCCCCCTGGAGAAGGGACGCCCCTGGGCGGTGCCAGCCTTCTCTGTACCCCTGCTGCGGGTGGGCCGGCGGGCAGGGGGCCGCGCACCAGCCGTGGGCGGGACTGTTTCCCAGGTGTCGGGAGCCGTGGCCCTCGGGGACCTCAGCCTCAGTCCCCGTGGAGACCAGGCGGCACTTCTGACTGTTTATCTCTCTGCGCCGAGAGCGTTTTATTTGAAGTCTTAAAAGTCCCAAGTGGCTTAAAAGGCCGCTATTACCGTACGCACGTTTTATTGCAAAATGACAGGGTCCTCAGCTGCAGGCTTTGAAGTCTTAATGCGACAGGGCTGTCAGATTCGCCGCGGAACGAGGTAGCTAGCGAGGGAGCCTAGGATTCTGGGCGCGTGGAGGCGCCTTCCCAGGCTCGGCCCTGGCTCTGCTGGTAGAGGGGGTTGAGCCCCACTCCCGGGGGCTTGTTCTCTTAGGGTACACCACCTCCTAGCAGCCTCTCTCTCCCTCTCCCTCTCCCCCTCTCTTTCTCTCTCTCTCTCTCTCACACACACACACACACACATTTAAATGTTTTTCTTTCTGTATTTTTTCCGACTTTTCCCCATTTTGCTTTGGGGTTGCTGGCTTACAGTGTAGTCTGTAACCTCCTCTCCCCTTGACTGGCGTCTAGGCCCCATGTCCCTTCATCCTGCCCTCTTCCTCTTTCCCAGAGTTCTTTGCGTTGGTGCAGGATGCCACACCCAGCCTGAGCTCTGTCTTGTCCTCCTTGTTGTCCTTTGTCCTTCCGTTCTGCCTTTCCGGGAAAACTTTCAGTGTTGGGCTTTCTCTTCCTGCCTGAGCTCACTCCCTTCGAGTTACTGATATTTGACAGGACAGAGAGAAAATGACAGGAGAGAGAGAGAGAGAGAGAGCCCGCACCCTGGGCCCGGCCCTGGGTGAGTGGCATGGCGGGGCCTGTGTGTCTGCACAGGGCGCCTGCAGGCCTGTGTGTCTCGCGTCTCGTGTGGCGTTGTCTGCAGGTGTGTTACACACGTGCGTGCCCGTGGGGGCAGTGGCATGGCCTTGAGGGACGTCCCCGGGGACACAGCTGGGGGCTGGGTCAAGAGATCCACTCAATGTACAAACTATTGTATTTACTGTTGAATGTAAAGTATTAATTCCCCAATAAAGAAATAAACTATTTAAAAAAAAAAAGAGAGATCCACTCAGGCAGCTTCTCCGCCACCTGTCTGAGAACTGGGGTCCGCCCTGCACCCCCAGACTGGCACCTACACGCCCTCCTCAAAGGCTGGGCTCAGGGGAACCCGCTGTCGGGACGGAGCCACCAGCCCCTCTCCAGGGACACTGTGTCCCCAGCACCCAGGGGGCCTGGCTTCAGACTCTGCTCCCTGGTGTCTGGAGATGAGATGACCCCAACACACATTCACACACAGAGCAGACGCTTGGGAGCTGGGGCGGACGCTGTAGTAAACACTGTCCCCTCAGTGGTATGGGCAGGACCCTGTAACTGCTGATCACGGGCGCTGTCTTTGTGGATCTCACAGCAGCCTATGACACGGTCTGGCACCGTGGTCTCCTGGTCAAGATCTCAAGATGCCTGCCTCCATGGGTGGCCAACACTATATCGTTTCTTCTCCAAAACAGAAGATTCCAGGTGCATCTGGGTGGCAAGTCTAGCAGATGGAGACTTGTCTCAAGTGGCCTCCCCCAGGGCTCTGTTCTGGCTCCTACACTATTTAATATTTACATCAACGACCTCCCAGAAACTTCTTCAAGGAAGTTCATCTACGCCGATGACATCTGCTGTGCAACTCAGGCATCCAAGTTCGACATCCTTGAGGAAACACTCACGAAAGACATGTCTCTGATATCTGATTACTGTAAAAAATGGCGACTAATCCCTAGCACTGCAAAAATGGTATCATCTGTTTTCCATCTACACCATGCCTCGGCCTCGCGTGAGCTTAATGTGCAGCTTGGCGATACGAGAATCCGGCATGAAGCCCAGCCAGTCTATCTTGGCGTTATTCTCGATCGCACTCTGTCATTTCACGAACATCTCATAAATACTGCAGCAAAGGTGGGCGCGAGGAATCACATCATTGCAAGATTGGCCAACTCCTCATGGGGCGCGAGCGCTGCCACACTGCGATCATCCTCTCTGGCATTATGCTATTCCACTGCAGAATACTGTGCCCCAGGATGGTTCCGTAGCCCCCATGTCCACTTGGTCGATTCCAAATTATATTCCTCCATGAGGATCATTTCTGGAACCATCCGTTCCACCCCGGTTCCATGGCTGCCAGTTCTTAGCCACATCGCCCCGCCAGATATTCGTCGGGATGCGGCATCATCTAAGTTCATTTCCCACGTCTACGCTCGACCGGACCTGCCAATATACGCGGATATCTTCGTCCACCCTGTCCAACGCTTGACGTCTCGTCACCCAATCTGGTCCCCTACGCCTACACTGAACTTCTCTGTTCCAGACTCTTGGAAACAGAGTTGGCAGTCAGCTGAGGTAAAGAACAAACACCTCATCACAGACCCCTGCCAGCATCAACCCGGCTTTGACCTAGCACGTTATGATCGGGCCCTCCTCAATCGCTATCGAACAGGCCATGGCCGTGCGCCGCTATGTTCCATCGCTGGGGGGCCAGAGACGACCCGAACTGCCCCTGCGGCTCCAGACAGACTATGACCCACATAGTCAACGACTGCCACCTCTCCAGATTCAAAGGAGGTCTCGAAACTTGACATCAGGCTCAGCCTGACGCTGTTGACTGGCTACGGAAGAAGGGCAAATGCTAGAAGAAGAACCGGACTGTGGGCTCTGTCCCCAGGACCCCAGGTCACATGGCTCCATCCCCAGGACCCCAGGTCACATGGTTCTGTCCCCAGGCCCCCCAGGTCACATGGCTCTGTCCCCAGGCCCCCCAGGTCACATGGCTCCGTCCCCAGGACCCCAGGTCACATGGCTCTGTCTCCAGGTCCCCCAGGTCACATGGCTCTGTCCCCAGGCCCCCAGGCCACATGGCTCTGTCCCCAGGCCCTCAGGTCACATGGCTCTGTCCCCAGGCCCCCCAGGCCACATGGCTCTGTCCCCAGGCCCCCAGGCCACATGGCTCTGTCCCCAGGCCCCCAGGCCACGTGGCTCTGTCCCCAGGCCCCCAGGCTGAGTGCCCCCCCCCCGGAAACCATCTCCCTGGGGACAGCATCCAGTCGGGGCTGACTGCCACCCCCCTTTGCACAGTTGGGTGGGCTGTGGAGGGGCTGCACGGAGGAGGGAGGTAGCTCTCAGCAAGTGTCAAATACTAAACCTATCTGGTTATTAGCTTCGTGTCAGCGAGTGTGCATCTCAACACTCACGAGATTGACTGGGTGGGGAGCCAGATCCCAGACAGCGGCTGCCAGAGGGACCATCAGAGCCCCTGCCACCAACAGCGCTGGCATCGCCCGGCCCGCCCGCCCTGCCCTCTGGGTGCTGGGGAGGAGCCGGCGGGCCCACCCTGGGTCCTGCGACTGTCACAGAGCCGGACGTGGCTGCCGGGAGGCCCCTCGCACCCTGCCCGCAGCAGGACTGTCCCGCTCACCTGCCACACAGCCGGGGCCGCGGAAGCCCAGACTCTGAGCCACTTTGGTGGCAGCGGCCCTGGAGTCTGGTAGGAACACGCAGCCCCGCACTTCTCACCAAGCCTTAGGGTCTGGCTGATCTGTCCCCTCCCTCCCCTCCTCTCCCCTCCCTCTTTTTCTCCCTCCTCCCCTCCCTTCCTCCTTCCCTCCTTCCCTTCCTCCCTTCCTCCTTCCCTCCTTCCCTTCCTCCCTTCCTTCCTTCCTTCCTTCCTTCCTTCCTTCCTTCCTTCCTTCCGGGCAAGCTCATGTGTCTCTAGTCTCTAAACCCCACACATGTGCAAAACCATTCTGTAGCTGTCCTTCCCCTCCTTACTTATCTCACTGAGCATCATCACCTCCAGTTCCCTCCCTTTTGTCCCAAAGGGCACAGTATCATCATTTTTGACGGCAGAGTCGTACTCCATGGACTCTATATCCCATAACTTCTTTACCCAGTCACCCGCTGATGGGCATCTGGGCTGCGTCCACTCTCTGGCTGCCGTGAACAACGCAGCTGTGGACACAGGGGGCCGGTGCCCCTTCCCATGAGCGTCTGCGTGTCCACGGGGTCCATGCCGAGAGGGGCACTGCTGGGTCGTGGGGTGACTCCATGTCTGTCTGTCTAAGGACTGTCCACACAGTGTCCGCAGGGGCTGCCTGTCTGCGTCCCCCCAGCCGTGGGCAGAGCCCCTTCTCTGCACAGCCTCTCAGCCCCCGTCCTCTCCTGCCTGCTGCCGGGACCCTTCTCTCAGGTGTGAAATGGTTTATCAGTGGTTTTACATTCCTCTAGGGATAAATAAAAAGAACATCCCCCCCCCCAGTATCTCTTCTTTAGAAAACTGTCAGGGGCTAGGTGATGGTACACCCAGTTAAGCACACATGTCACCATGTGCAAGGACCCGGGTTCAAGCCCCTGGTCCCCACCTGCAGAGGGCAAGTTTCACGAGTGGTGAAGCAGGGCTGCAGGAGTCTCTCTGTCTCTCTCCCTCTCTGTCTCCCCTCCCCTCTCAGTTTCTTTCTGTTGGGCTGGGTGGTGGCGCACCTGGTTAACACACACATCACAGTGCCCAAGGACCTGGGTTCAAGCCCCTGGTCCCCACCTGCAGGGGGAAAGCTTCACCAGTGGTGAAGCAGGGCTGCCGGTGTCTCTCCATCTTCCCTCTTGATTTCTGGCATTACCCAATAAAGATAGTAAAATAAATACATATGTACATTAAAAAATTCTGTCTTATCAAAGACAAACAGAAAGAAGTGGTCCGGCAGGTGGCGCAGTGGTAAAGCTTTGGACTCTCAAGCATGAGGTCCCGAGTTCCATCCCTGGCAGCACATGGGCCAGAGTGATGTCTGGTTCTTTCTATATCCTCCTATCTTTCTTATAAATAAATAAAAATCTTTAAAAAAAAAAAAAAGAAAGAAAAACAGAAAGAAAAAGGGGGGCTGGCCTCTGGGGGTGATGGGTTCACTGTGCGGGCACCGGGCCTCAGTGACAACCCTGGAGGCACAAAGCAGAAAGAACACTGTCTGTCCACTGTCCGTGCGGCTCTGCTGCCCATTCTGTTGGGTGTTGGCGGCCGGGCTGGACGGCCCCTCACGGCCGGGTACCCCAGCTGCGGCCACCTGTCTGCACTGCTCGGCCTTGCCGTGAGGCAGCGTCTCGCCTCACTGTCTCCCCTTTCCTCTGACTTCATTTCTGACTCACCTGCAGAGGGGTCTCCAGATGCACCCGTGCATCTCGCCCTGACCTGTCACCGACTCTGTGCCTGGTCTGGCGCTCACGTCCGGGGCCGCCGTGCGGTGTGAACGGTGGTGTGGTCCTGACCACCACACTGGCACTGCCCTGGGTGAGGCCTTCCGCGCCCACTGATGCGTTCGCCGTGCCAGGTGCCTGCACGTGTGGCTTGGATCCGAGTTCCCCACTCTCCCGATGTCTTTTGTTTTCTCCAGAGAACAGCTCAGCTCCGGCTTAGGATGATGTGGGACCGAACCCTGGATTCTGTCTGCAGGACCGTGGTGCCGTTCCCCACCCCGAGCTCTCGGCCTGTTCTTGCCGGGTCCCAGGCCACACTGCTCCCTGACCAGGGTCTCGAGCGCAGACTGGAGTCGGGCTGTGATGTCTCCACCCTGCTCAGCTTGGCAGAGTTTCAGCTACGCGTGTTTCTTTGTGCTGCTTCTCCCCTCCCTCCTCCCTCTTCCCCATCCCCTCCTCCCCTCCGTCCTCCCCTCCGTCCCCTCCTCCCCTCCTCCCTTCCTCCCCTACTCCATCCCCTCCTCCCCTCCTCCCCCTCCCCTCTGATGAGTGTTCTGATCTGAATCTCTCCTGGTGGCTGGAGCCTTAGTTCTCTAATAAAGCAGGTTTCCGGCATCTTCTAAAGAGCTTGTCTGCTACCAAGGCCTCTCTTCTGTTACTTGTCTGATGGAGGCTTTTGTCGACTTTTATTGGGCCATTTGTTTTTCATTGTTGAGCCTTCATTCCTTATTTATTTATATAGTGCCTCCAGGGTTATCTCTGGGGCTCAGTGCCCGCACTACAAATCCACGGCTCCTAGAGGCCATTTATTTCCATTTTATTGGACAGGACAGAGAGACATGGACAGAGGAGGGAAGACAGAGAGGAAGAGAGAAAGACAGACACCTGCAGACCTGCTTCACGGCCTGTGAAGCGACTCCCCTGCAGGTGGGGAGCCGGGGCTCGAACCAGGATCCTTACGCCGGTCCTTGCACCTGCGCTTAACCCGCTGCGCAGCTGCCCAGCCCCTGAGTTTTAATCCACCTTTACCTGTGCTGGAAAGAAGTCTTGATCAGGTAGGATGCTACAGCCCTTGCTGCAAAGCCCCCAGCTTGGCGTTCTTCTGTCAGCGCTTCTCCACGAGCCTGTTTCTGGGGCCAGTGTCCCCTGCCCGCTGCCGTGGGCACAGTGCTGTGTCTGGGCAGCCGGGATTGGGTGTGTCTGCGGCTCACTCACCCAGGGCTGCACCGCCAGAAAGCAGAGGGCCTGCCGGTGACGTCCCCACAGCTGCCCTGGCTTGCCCGAGTTCACAGAGAGACAGACGGTGGACAGAGGGACAGAGGGACAGGAGAGGTGTGGTGGCCCGGGGGGAGTTGAGGCACCCAGGGAAGTGTCCAGAGAGCGGTGGGGGTCGGGGTGCCCAGTTGCCCAGCCCCTCGCTGCTCCCAGCTGATCTGCACCGGCTGCAGCCTGTCCTTGCTGTGGGCACGGGGTGGGCAGCCTCCTTGGGGTCCGCCTGGTCCTCGAGGCCCCCAGCCCACGGCTGAAATGGCCCCGGGTGTTTGGGGGCTTCCTGTGGAACCCAGCCTCCCCCTCTCCATGCTCTGTCCCCACGTCCCCGTGAGTCCCTCCGTCCCGGGGAGCGTGGGCAGCGCCAGGTCCCGAGGGGTCCAGGAGGCTGGGCACCCTCCCAGCTGCACCCTGGGAATAGGTGGGCCT
>NW_026647537.1:0-122028 GCF_950295315.1 Erinaceus europaeus | reverse complement strand
ACACAGTGGAAGCAGTGACATTTTAGTTCAGAGTCTCCAGGGTGTTCTCTGAAGGCACTTGTGTATTTATGTATTTACTGAAGCTGAGCCCCCCCAACCCGCAGTGGGGCCAGGGCTTGAACCTGGGTCCTTGCTCGTGGTTCCACGTGCGCTTAGCCAGGTGCAGCAGTGTGCAGCCGCCCAGTGGCATTTCCTGAAGGTCACAGGCACAGGGCACACAAGGCTGCTTCCCTGACACTTGCCCTGAGGTCTCCGCCCTCAGGAAGCCCAGGTGGGGGGTCGCTGGGCTTCTTGTGAGAGCTGCCAGCAAAGGTGCCTGGTGTGCAGTGAGGGCGGGGGCAGAGCTCTTGCTGTGAGCTTTCTGGGGGCTGAGTCTCCTGGAAGGGGCCCAAGCAGGAGCCGCAGATCAGGCATGTGTGAAAGCCACGGGTCTGTCCTCAGCTGCACACACGTGTCCAGCACCTGCTGGGAGCCATTGGGGCTTGGAAGTTGGCCGCAGGGGCTGAGGTGGGATTCACTCACCGATGGGGAATGCCCAGATTTTGCCCCTGGCCTGCTTGTACTTTGTGTTTATAATCTGCCTGTGATGCATTTGTAAGTGGGCGGCAATACAGGACAGAAAGACTGAAAATATAGGGGGCCAGGCGTTGGTGCAGCGGGATAAGCCCACTTGGCACCAAGCGCAAAGATCCTGGTTCAAGCCTCCAGCTCCCCACCTGCAGGGGAGTCGCTTCACAGGCAGTGAAGCAGGTCTGCAGGTGTCTGTCTTTCTCTCCCCCTCTCTGTCTTCCCCTCCTCTCTCCATTTCTGTCTGTCCTATCCAAAGACAGCAATAACAATAACAATGGATTGAAGCCCCAGTGATAACCCTGAAGGCAAAACAGCAACAACAACAACAAACCTGAGACTGTAATAAAGGATTAGGAAGTGTAGAAGGTCTGAAGCAGTGCAGGTGTGTAGTGCAGGCTGGCCTTCCCGGGTGAGCAAGGGACGACAGGTGGAGCCGGTGAAGGCCGGGCTGAACCTTTACTGAGAAGGCACTTCTGTAACCCCACTAGCTCCTGTCTCCTAGAGGACCCCCACACCCCCAGTGGGGTCTCTTATGTGGAGGCTCAACTTTCCCAGGCACAGCTCTGCAGGAAAGATAACAGTAACCAGATAAGGCAACCAGACCCTGAGCAGCAGGTCCAAGTCCCACCCCTTAACCTGCAGCCTCTGCTTCTGGGATGATGCTTTTTGCTCTCCATCCTGCGCCCCATATAAGCCTGTGCTTCCCCTCCGTCCTGTGCCAGACTTATCAGAAAGATCTGAGCCCCTGGCCCAAGCAGGAATAAAAGGCTCCTTTCCTCCTACACCCACCTGGGCTTCGGTCGTCTTGATTATTAACAGAGTTCCTCAGCATCCTCTCCCTTGTTCAGTCCACAGACCTGCAGTGCAGCCCTGCTGTCATGGGGCACATGGCCCAGGGAGGGTCTGGGCTCTGGGATGGGTGGCCGTGATGGCTCTGATGGAGCAGGGTTCAAGCCTCCATTCCTCACCTGCAGGAGGAAAGTTTTGCAAGTGGTGAAGCAGGTCTGCAGGTGTCTCTCTGTCTCTCTCCCTCTCTCTCTCCTCCTCTCAATTTCTCTCTGTCTCTATCCAATAACAAATCAATAGAATTAAAAATTGCTGAATGCCTCTAGCTGAGCCGTAATATCAATCTACATGTAGTTTCTATCTATGATTCTTATTTAACATTATGCACTGTCATAAGTTGATCATTCACAATTAAAATATGTGAATGGACCTATTAGTAGAATCTGGTTTCTAGGTACTGAAGAACACTGAGTGATTTTTGTTTATTTTGCTGCTATGTGTAGGGGATGAGTGCCCTCAGGTGGCTGAATCCCAAAACTGCAGCTAAAGCAAATCTGCCTGAACCTTTTGGAGGTGAAGTTCCAGAGTTCAATCCTGGTAGCCCCTGTGATGACTGGTTGTTTCTCTGTCTCCTCCTATCTTTCTCATGAATAAAGAAATTCTTTAAAAAAACAAAACTGGGAGTCGGGCGGTAGCGCAGCAGTTTAAGCGCAGTTGTGAGGCGTAAAGGGCCAGACTCCAGCCTCTGGCTCCCCACCTGCAGGGGGGTCGCTTCACAGGCCAGGCTGTGAAGCAGTTCTGCAGGTGTCTATCTTTCTCTCCCCCTCTCTGTCTTCCCCTCCTCTCTGTTTCTCTCTGTCCTATCTAACAACAACAACATCAATAACAACAACAAGGGCAACAAAAGGGAAAGTAAATAAATATAAAAAATAAAAAAACAAAACAAAACGAAGGGATCTATTCTAGGCTACATCAAGTCCTCTAATGGTTACTTGAATGTACACTTTTTACACTACAGTTGAAGGTCATCAAAGAATATCAACTCTTTTGCCATTCCACTTGCCAAGTGACATTCCCTTTGTACACACACACACACACACACACACACACACACACACACACACACACACTTCTGCTCTGGAAATAGTGTGTCTCTGACAGTATCCATGTAAATATCCTACTGTGATACTTACTCTTTAGGATTATATGACCACTGCTTGAAATGGGGGCAAGGCTTGTCGCATCTCTATTATTTCTAATAAATGCATGGCAGTTGGGTGGAGGGTAGATAGCACAATGTTTATGCAAACAGACTCTTGTGCCTGAGGCTCTATAGTCCCAGGTTCAATTCCCCACACCACCGTAAGCCAGAGCTGAACACTGTACTGGTTTAAAAAAAATGCATGGGAGTCTATAGTTATCAGAACAAAATTTCAAAGGACTAATTAAAAAACTCAAAGCTGAAGATGCAAATTGCTTCAGGGACTCAGTCTGTTAGCTGGTCAGTTATGACACTGACCTTTGACCTCTGACATCACAGACCAGTGGCCTTGGCTACAGTGGAATCTTCAGTCTTAGAGACTGAGTTGACAGTGCACACAATGCTATGTTCAGCTCTCTCTTTAGCGTCAAGGAGTGAAGAATAGAGGATGTTTGCGTCTACCAGAAAGTCTTCGCGGCTTTCAGAATGTCTGGGCTGGCTGCCCTGCCTAAGGTAGAGTCTGTTCACATGCCCTGTGTGACCGGCAGAGCAGGAGGAGGGCAGTCCCAGGATGTGCTCTGTGTGATGCCCACGGACAGAATCCTCAGCTTCAGCCCTGGTCTCATGAATGGTTACTTGTGCTCATGAGATTCCCTCCTGCTGATGCCAGAGAGAAGACTTGACCTGCTAGGATCAGAGTCCTGTGGGCTTACTCAGGGCACAGTCAAGGAATAGCTTAGTACTTCCTTGAGCTGAGAAACATTTGGATGTTTGATTTATTATCTGTTGATCTTGGGATTCCTGCCTCCCTCAAGGCCAAAGTGATGACTGAGTTAAGATTAGAGTCAGTTTTCCAGAATCCTGTTATCTAAGGGTGTATGTTAACCTGAGACCACAGTGAAATGACCTCTTCACACTCTTGGATGTCTTGTAATCTGCAATTTGATCTCTATAAGGTCATATATCTGTTTACGTAATTTTTATTATTGCGAGACAGACAGAAGCATAAGAAAGAGAAAGTGAAGGGGTGAAGGAGATGGGGAAAGGAAGAGGAAGAGGAAGGAGAAGAGGGAGGGGAAGGAGACAGCCAGAGAGTCACTGGCATATGCAGAACTTGGGATGACACTTGGGGCTACATGATTTTCAGTTCAACTAGACACTGTGCTATGGACCTGAGTTGCTTGTTTGAAACATTTGTCATTTCTCCTTTGTCCTCTAACTGTTCCTTCATTTAGTGGAGGGGCAGTTTGTTGACATGGGGTAAGATTTCTCATCTCCCAGTGAGACGTGTCTGCAGAACACTCTCCTCCCCACTCAGCTCCTCTCCCAGCATCAAGCACCAGGACCCCAATAACCTCACTCCCCCTCACTCCCTCTTAGTGTCTCCTTTCTACCAGATCCTGCTGAGACTCTGCTGCTTCCTTGTCCCCTGACACTAAAGTGACAGACCCTGTGCCCTGTCCTTCAAGCTGCCCTCCATCTCCACTGGCCCTGAGTGATCTCAACTCTCACAGGACCTCTGTGTAGCTCAGGACTCCTGAATCAGGGTGCTGAGTCCTTCTGGGAGACCGAGACTCCTCTGTAATGCTTGTGAGTGTTGACATTAGCACGAGTCCCTGTGTCCCACTTGCTCATTGACAAGCTGCCCTGGGGGTCTGCTGTGTTGCAGGTCTTCTGTAAAGGAGAGCGGCCTAAAAGAGAGGAACATCCCAGTGTTGCCTCATGGCCGCACCCTCCTCAGTGGCCCTGGCAAATTCCTGAAGAGGCGGAGGTGGCAGAAAAGGCAACTGATCTTATATTCCAACGTGCTGCTCATCTCCAACACAAAGTATGTACCTGCTCCTCCTGCTTCTGACCCCACAGCTGCCTCTTCTCTGCTGCCCTACGGACAGAAGAGGTGGCTTTTCTGCGAGGTTTCTGTCCAGCACTGCGTGGGAATCTGAAGGGAAGCAGGGAGACTGGGCAGGGCCAGAGTCCTGGGGAAGGGCAGCCAGGGTGGAGAGGCTAAAGGAGAGTTGCAGAGACAGAGCCCAGGGGAACCAACCTGGAGGACCCTCCCCTGGACTGCTCTTCCTTCAGGTGTCTGCCCTTCCAGCTCTGCCCGAGGGAGGCAGGACAAGGCACAGCCAGTCTCTGCTTCCCAGGACTCACAGACACTCACACTGAATTTCTGCAAAGTGTTTGCATTCACAGCCTGCACATGGAGACAGGGACCTGGGACTGAGGGAATGAATGATTCATTCACTGACTGAATTTATTCTCTTGTGACAAGAGGCAGTGAATTCAGTGAGTGGAAAACACTGCTGAGCAAAGTCCTCCTCATTTTTTTTTTAACCAGAGCACTGCTCAGCTCTGGCTGATGGGATGTGGGGGTGAACCTGGCACTTTGGAGCCTCAGGCATGAGAGTATCTTTGCATAACCATTATAGTATCTACCCACCACCCTCAAATTTCTTTTTAAGTACCTGAGAGACAGAGAAGGAGATTGGGAAGGGAACAGAGAGGAGAGACACCCAGTCACAGCTCCCACCGTGCAGTTCCCTTTGCTCATGTCCATGGTCCTGCTCATGGTACATGAGCCTCTGCCTGGTTTAGGTGGGCACAGTACTAAAGCAGCTTTTCATGTTTTGCCAGACTCTAAGTGAGATAATTACGAATACAAATTTATGAAAGCAAATTTTCGATAACTTAAGCTTTAAAGGCATGAAAAACCCTTAGAAACTGAGACTGGGTGGCTGGGTGGTGGTGGCACACCTGGTTGAGCATCCATGGCCTAAAACCCAGGTTCAATCCCCACTCCCCATCTGCAGAGGGAAAGATGCATGAGCAGTTAGCAAGGCTGTAGGTTTCATTCCTCTCTTCCACTCAGTCATCTTACCATCTTAATTCTCTCAGTCCTTTTAAAAACAACAAAACAGGGAGTTGGGCAGTAGCACAGCGGATTAAGCACAGGTGACACAAAGTGCAAGGACCAACATTAGGATCCTGGTTCGAGCCCCTAGCTCCCCACCTGCAGGAGAGTCGCTTCACAAGCGGTGAAGCAGGTCTGCAGGTATCTTTCTCTTCCCTCTATCTTCCCCTCCTCTCTCCATTTCTCTCTGTCCTATCCAACAACAATATCATCATCAACAACAACAATAATAACCACAACAATAAAAAAAAGGACAAGAAAAGGGAATAAATACATAAATAAGTATATATTAAAACAAACAAACAAAAACCAGGAAAATGACCCACAAAAACAGTGGATTCATCATGTAGCCACCAAGCCACAGTGATAACCTCAGTGGCAATTAAAAATAATAGATATGGAAAATTCAACTTAATTGTTTGGGACTCATAGAAAATATTCTTTTTTTAACTTTTTAAAAATTATCTTTATTTACTTATTGGATAGAGAAAGCCAGAAATCGAGAAGGAAGAGGGTGATAGGGAGAAGGAGAAAAACAGAGAGTCACCTACAGCCCTGCTTCACTACTTGCGAAGCTTTCCCTCTGTAGGTGGGGACGGGGCTTGAACCCGGGTCCTTGCGCACTACCGCCCAGCCCAGAAAATATTCTTTAAAATTTTTTTTTTATTTAAAGAAAGGATAAATTAACAAAAACATAGGGTAGGAGGGGTATGATCCCACTCATCAACAGAAGTTGAGTAAGAAGATCTGAAAGGGAAACTAAAAGCAGGACCTGATGAACTTGTAAGTAAGGCACCAAAGTAAAAACTCTGTGGTGAGGGGTAGACATCCAGAAAATATTCTTAACTAACATTGTAATGCATGATTTATTTTATTAGTATCCTCAAGCACTTTTAGGATGACAATAATGAACTAACATATTAATTGCAATTTCCATACAATTAATAAGGGAAATATGATCATGGACCATTATGGCTAACAAGCAAGCAACAGGAAAGATGCTAAATGAGTGAAAGGTTCTCTTAGCGAGCTCATAAATATAGGGGGGTATCTAATTGTTCTGCAATGTTCAGGAAAATGGCTGCTTTCCTCCCACTGGTCAGGAGTGTTCAGGGACATCCTGGGCCCGGCTCCAGTCAGCACACAGCACTCAGGCCCCAGCCCTCCCTCTGCTGTGCTCTCAAGGCTCAGCTCAGAGGGGAAGGAGCCACAGAAACACACCCACTATCTCCCCAGGAGAAACCCAGCTGCTCCCAGAATGCTGGAGATGCAAGCTAACTGCTCTGTGCTCTGTTCCCTCTCCAGGTTCAACAGTGACTGCAGAATCAAGTACTGGGTGCCCCTGCTGGACATGTGGGTGGCACACAACTCAAGGAATGGAGCGAGAGCCCGCACATCGCTGGTCTTGGGCTGGGATGACCGCAGCTACGTGGTCTCTTTTCAGTAAGACTGCAGCCCGGCCCTGTCTCCATATGATTCATCTGGGCGGGGGGCACAGCTCCATCTGGGGGTCTATTTGCCACATGTGCTCTGACCCCCACAAGGATAGCTGTATGTTCTCGACTGTCCCCCAATGGTTGTGATTCAAGCAAACACATGCAGCTTCTACGCCCTCTGCAGGTGGGGACCAGGGGTTTGAACCTGGGTCCTTGTGCATGGTAACATGTGCAGTTAGCCACTGGCACCACCACCTGAGCCCCAACCCAATTTCTCCTCCTGCTAGAAGATTTCCTTGCCAACCCGCAGCAAACTATCTGTCAGAGAGCTGGGCCTCTCACCACCCAGTGAGCAGGACAGGCCTCCTGACTCACACAGTCCCACCAATAACAACCTGATGTTGATGTTTACATGTTGATTTTATTGTTGTTGTTGTTTCCTGTAGATAATTTCCCCCTGGAAGGGATAACTTTATTTTATTTTATTTATTTATTTTTTACTTTTTATTGGTGGGGGAAATACTCACAATATGTTTGTGTGAATTTTGTGCATTTTAACTTCTTTTCTGCCCTTCTCTTGGATTTCAGTTCAGTCGACAAAATGGAGCAATGGTACCGTGAGCTTCATAGGTATGTCCTTAGTTCAGGTATTTCAAATCTTTTTTTATAAGACATTAATTTATTAATGAGAAAGATAGGAGGAGAGAGAGTAAGAACCAGACATCACTCGTACATGTGCTTCCAGGAACTGAACTAGGATCTCATGCTTGAGACCTTTTTCCTTTGTGTTACCACCCAGGCCATGGTATTTCAAATCTTCAAGTTCTCAGAATGCAGAGTCCTAGCAGTCAATGCTTCTCCCTCTTGTCCCCCTTCTCTCCACTCTGTGATGGGAGCTAACATCACCCTGGACCATGTATTCACCTGCCCTGACTTAAGGGCAGGTTTCTCTGAGGGGTGGTTCTCAAAGCAAATGCACCTGCCAGCCCTACAGCTCAGGGAGGTTCCGGCCTGGACTCCAGGCAGGAAAGCTGTGAAGACAGGATCTGGAGCCCTGCTCTCAGTGACCTGACAATATATGTTTTCTAGGATTTGGTCTCATTTTCCAGAAATACATTTGTATATCTCTTCATTAGATCTTGCTGAGTATGTTGATATCTTGAAAAAGGCATGCAAAATACTGAAGTGACTAGTCAAAACGTAAGTTGACTTGCACATAATCTAACAGATATTATTCTGTTCTGGGTCACTGTGGACTTGATTAGGAACATTCAGAATGAGATTTTGGACTTCCAGAACACCCTCCAAAAGAAGGTGGAAGACATCATTGTAAGTGTTTCTAAGACTAGAACTTACACTCCAAGCTTCTGCCTTGGACAGAAAGAGGTCTAGAGATGAGGGAAGAATCCAGAATGTACCAGATAGAAAAGTGTATCTTTCTACAGACACACAGGTCCGTGTATACACAGATAAGGAAGCTGGGACTATATTCAACAGTCCTTAGTGGTCACATGACTTAAACTTGGAAAGAAGATTGCATCTGAAATGTTAACGTTTTTTTCAGATTGCCCTAATATCAATCCTTGATGTCTCTTGCACCAAATAATTTTCACAAGACAGCTTTTCTATTACCTTGGATTGTTTTCCCAATTAACTTTTGCATGTACAACGTGGTTTGCATTGTTTCCTGTAGATAATTTATCCCTGGCCAGGATTTTTTTTTTTTTACTTTTTATTCATGGGGAGATTAATGGTTTACAGTAAACAGTAAACAGTTGTTGGCACATATGTATATCGGTTTTCTGCAAAACACTTCACTCCCAGTCCAGCTCCTCCTCCCCCATCATGCACCAGGATTGGAACAACCATTCTCCCTAGTCATTTACTTTGGTGCAGTACACCAAACCCAATTCAAGGATGGCTCTTCAAGTGAAGAGAAAATACTGACCTCAATTTTCTTTTCCTTTCTTTTCCTTTCCTTTCCTTTCTTTTCCTTTTTTCCTTTCCCTTTGTTTTCTCCCTCTCTCTCTCTCTCTCTATCTCTCTCTCTCCCTCCCTCCAGGGTTATTGCTGGGGCTCATTGCTGCACTACAGATCCAGTGCTTTTATGGATATTTTTTTGACTTTTCCTTTTGTTTTTTTTGATAGGACAAAGAGAAATTGAGAGGGGAGGGGAAGATAGAGGAGAGAGAAAGAGACACTGCAGACCTGCTTCACCACTTTTGAAGTGACCCCCATGCAGATCAGGAGCAGGGGCTCGAACTGAACCAGGATCCTTATGTAGGTCCTTGCAGTCTGTACTATGTACTCTTAACCTTGTGCACCATAACACACTTCTCCCCACTCAAGAGAGATAGACACCTGCAGACCTGCTTCAACTCTCAGGAAGCCTCCCCACTACAGGTAGGGAGTGAGGGTTCAGCCCTGGGTTCTTGACTTGGTAAGGTGTGTGCCTAACCAGCTGCACCACCTCCTAGCCCACTTTCTTTTCATTATTTCTTTTATTTTTTTTGCATAATTTGAACAGCTGCATCATGTCAGGGTTGGCCTTGACTCTGCAGCATTGATGACATTTTCCTGCTTCTTCATACACCAGGTAATGCTTCTCCTCAAGGGGGTGGGGGGGAGCTGCTTTTTTTCAAAGCATTTGAGTAGATAGTTGACATATTTGACATTTCAAATTATAAATTACTCACTCAACTGGGAGTTACCTGTGTGTATATCCTGAGACTAGAGAGCAAGCAAGAAGAAATCCACATATCCTTGTCAACACACTTCTGAACATGCACTGAAAACCCAAGGATTCACTCAAATCTACAGTGTCGACTCAACCACAGTCACCCCCAAGGGTCAAGTAGCTTTAATCCTGGACACAGGGCTCTCTCTCTGGGGAAACAGAGCTACTGGGAAATGTGTTCTTCCACTGCTCACTGCAAAGGCTTGTTGTGACCCTGCCTTCCTTCTCTTCCAGGATGCGAATTACAGGCTGGAAGAAACCAGAAAGCCACCTGCATGTGAGTGTCAGGGCAATCTGAGAAGAGGCTGACTGGAGTGAGACATTAACTGTAAAGATTCAGAGTAAATGGTTTCCAGATTTGCTTCAATACCTTCTGACAGGGAAAAGTGCAGGCAACAGGCCTCCATGCATTCAGTAGACAGTGACCAACTCACTGCTCTGTAACAGGCTCTAGGGACAGTCCTTGCTTCTCTACTTCTTTCTCTGTGGCAGATTGGGCTGCTCTGTAGAGCTCTTCCTCATGAGGAATTCATGGCATTCCAGGCACAGGAATGAAGAGCATCTTCCTGTTTATTTTGTCAACTCTTTTCTTGGGCATAAGTGAGGGCAAGATCTCCTGTCAGATTCAGGGACACAGAGACACAGAAACACATTGACACAGAGACACAGAGACACCTCCTTCTTTGCACAGAAGGTCCAGGAGAAGGCTCCTGTGTCACACTTACAGTGAGGTGAGTCTCTTCATGGTCAGCCTGGACCTAGACTGAGGTTTCTCTCCATCTAGGTGGCAAACATCTGCAGGAGCATGAAGTGGGCCAATTGCCGGCCACTGAGGAGCTTCCACAGGAAGCACAGGAGTCCCCCAACCTCGCATGTGAAGACCAGCAGGGGAGAGGGGACCCCCTGGGTGCCTGTGTATGCCTTGAGCCAGGTCAGATATTCCTTCCTGAAACAAGCTCATGACACTGAAAACCAATCCCATGGGAGGGAGGGCAACATTGGCAGGGACCTACAAGCCCCAGAAACCATGCGCGTCTCCACTGACTCTGGTAGAGGTGGAACAACTCTGAGTTGCAGGAATGGACTGGACTCTATTCTGAGCTTGTATTGGAGAAGCCTTGGGATTCCTGTTACAGTGAAACTCTCAATTCCACCCCCAAAGCAATCTCATTTCCCAAGTTGTCTTCAGGCCCAGATCAGCATGACACTAGACTGAAAGTCTATGTGTTATCAGGTGTCTTTAAAATGGTCCTTCTATCCAGTCCCTCCCCTTTCCCCAATATAATGCTAAAACTCTCCCACCAATCTTTGTGCCTTAAAGAAAAGTGCTAGTTGGTATTTATTTGGATCAGAATAGAATGGGTTAAGATATTTTTATTATGATAATTCTAATCCAGAAGTACTGACTTACACTTTCAAGGTTGTATTCATACCCCATCAACCCTGAGGTATTCATAAAACAAATCTTGCCTAAACACTGAAGACAGAACATTGAAAAAAATTTAATATTTATTTATTTCCTTTTGTTGTCCTTGTTTTATTGTTGTAGTTATTATATATGTTGTTGTTGTTGCATAGTACAGAGAGAAATGGAAGGAGGACAGGAAGACAGAGAGGGGGAGAGAAAGATAGACACCTGCAGACCTGCTTCACCAACTGTGAAGCAACTCCCCTGCAGGTTGGGAGCTGGGGGCTCAAACTGAGATCCTTAATCTGGTTCTTGTGTTTTGCAACATGTGTGTTTAACCCACTGTGCTACCGCCCAACTCCAGAAGACATATCAATTTAATAAGCTAGACTGTTTATTCATCCCACTCAGCCCCCACAGATAGAGCATCTCTCTTGTTTGGTCACTGACGGATCATGAGCTCTTCCTCCAAATAATGTCCAGCACAGAAGGACCAAGCCTGACAGGGTGACACAGGACTCTGGTTCTCTGCAGCTGCCTGTGCTCAGCCTCAGAGGACTCTCTGGGTGTAGAGTGAGTGTAAGGAGATGTGGCATTCTTCCTCAAGGTGTTCTTTCTGCTGAGACTCCATATTGAATTTATCTGGATTCCAGTTACAAATATTAAATTCAGTAAAGCATAAGGTCATATACCTCAACTCCTCATTAAACATTTCCCTGCTGATATGCAGGAATCGTCTCCTCGACATAAGACTGGGTTTGCTCTCCCATCTCTCCCTCTACCATGGTTTCAGTGAGGAAGTGGACCCTCAGCCCCTTGGTTCTCCAAGCCCTTCATCCTCTCACTGCCTCTGCTCTGCTCCCTGGGGCCCCTCCTTTGTCCATTGCTAAACCCACTTCTTTGTTCACAGGTCTCTGCACTGGGGGTGACTCTACCTGGACCCTGGACAGCTCTGTTGACAGAGACAAGAACAAGAGTATGTCGGTGGCTGTGGAGCAGAGGAGTGAGGACACTATCTTCCATAACGTGGAGAGCACTAGGCAGTGCTCCATGTTCATTCATCGGCACAGGGCTCCGACACGGCCACCTGTATTGACCCAGACTGCCCCGGAGCCTAACACTGAGTTTCTGATGGGCTGTGGGGACAGGGCCGCCCACAATGCACCACAATACACTGCTCTGGCCCTTAACAGGCCCCATTATCCCATTAATAATGTCATATATTGGTATATAGTCATTTGTTGTATTTTTCTGTTTATTGATATAATAAAATTCATCCTATAATTCTGTATTTATATGACCTCTATTTTTTGTTCAAGGCTCACATAAGTCCCTTGCTGAAGCCTCACCTGGGCAGTTCTGGAATCAGCCGAGGTCATGTGTGTCTCTGCTTAAATTTTATGAACTTCAGGGTAAATTTGGTTGTGTTCTCAGTCTGTCTTGTACATGCGTGTTAGCAAGCATCTCTTTCCATTCGATGTCAGAATTTTTGGAAGCCTGTTCCATACATACCAAATTTCACATTTCTGAATGATAAGCTCATGTCTTTTAGACCTTACTAATGCCTGGGATTATTATTATTATTTTTATTGTTGTAGTTTCTGTTGTTGATATCATCGTTGTCATTGGATAGGACAGAGAGAAATGGAGAGAGGCTGCAGGGGGGGTCACTTCACAGGTGGTGAAGCAGGTCTGCAGGTGTCTATCTTTCTCTCTCCCTCTGTCTTCCCCTCCTCTCTCCATTTCTCTCTGTCCTATCTAACAATGATGACATCAATAACAACAACAATAATAACTACAACAATAAAAAGCAAGGGCAAAAAGGGAAAATAAACCCACATGTGCATACATTATAAAGGACTAAAACCTTTTCAGTGAGTGGAAAGAAGGCCTCTTCAATAGCTGAGGCTGGGTAGTCAATTGCAGAAAAATGAAACTTCACCACCCCTTAATACCATATGCCAAATTAACTCAAAATGGGTCAAAGATCTGGTTATTGGAACTGAGAATAAAAAATATAGAGAAAACATTGGTGGAAAACATCCACAGTTTAACATCAGGTTCTATTTGGAGACTCATTGCTATGAGTAAGCAAAACTAAAACAAGGTTAAATTACTGGGACTACAACAAATTTAACAGCTTCTACAAACTTAACAGCTTCTTCTAAAATAAACACACACACACACACACAAAGGTAACACAGAATTTGGCAGAAGATACCTGGATGTCACATAACTGACAAGAGATGGATAACAAATGATAATAAATAAATCATATGACTCAACAATAACAACAACAAACTCATTATTAAATCACTAATAAAAATAGAAAAAAACAATCAATGTTCCTCCCTCAACAAGTGTACAGAGAACATGTTTTCTTTAGTATTTGTGTTAAGCTAGCTAGACTAAACTCTTTTCTAAATATACTACAGAATGGATGTAGAGCTTCAGAAAGTTACTAAGAAGGCACCTAGCAGATAGTGTGCTTCTTTGATTTTACAGATTTTTTATCTTGTTTTTTTTAATTAGTGATTTAATAATGATTAACAAGATTGTGGGATAAGAGAAGTACAATCACATACAGTTCCAGTGACCAGAGTTCCCTATACCCTCCCCTCCACTGGAAGGTTCCCTAATCTTTATCCCTCTGCGAGAATGGACCAAAGATTTCTTTTTTTTGCCTCCAGGATTACAGCTGGGGCTTGGTGCCTGCACTACAGTCCACTGCTCTTGGAGGTCATTATTTTCCATTCTTTTGTCCTTGTTGTTATTGCTGTTGTTATTATTGCCATTCCTATTGTTGTTGGATAGGACAGAGAGAAATACAGAGAGGATGGGACGACAGAGGTGGGGAGAGAAAGACAGATACCTGCTTCACCACTTATGAAGTGCCCACCCTGCAGTTGGGGAACTGGGAGCTCATATTGGGATCCTTACTCCAATCCTGGAGCTTTGTGCCATGTGTGCTTAACCTGCTGCCCTAACACCCAGCCCCTGGACCAAAGATTTTATGGGGTGCAGAAAGTAGAGTTGTGACTTCTGTAATTGCTTCTCCACTGGACATGGGCATTGACAGGTGGGTCCATACCACCAACCTGTTTCTGTCTTTCCCTAGTGAGGCAGCAGGGCTTTGGGGAGGTAAGAGTTATATCTTTTCTTCAGTCTCCTATGATTTCACATGAAAAATGTTGATTTTTTTTAAACCTCAGGGGTTATTGCTGGGGCTCAGTGCCTGCACTATAATCCACTGTTCCTGGAGGCTATTTTCCATTTTTGTTGCTTATCATTGTTGTTATTAACACTGTTGTCATTGTTGTTGGATAGGACAGAGAGAATTTGAAAGAGGACAGGAAGACAGAGACAGGGAAAGAGAGAGAGACACCTACAATCCTGCTTTACCTCTTGTGAAGTGATCCCCCTGCAGGTGGGGAGCAAGGGTCTCCTATTGGGACTCTTAGGCCAGTCTTTGAGATTTGCACCCTGTGTGCTTAAACCACTGCACTACCGCCAGGCCCTCATTTTTTTTTTCTTTTATAATATACTTGTTAAGTTTTTTTACAAGATGCTTTCAAATTCTTTTTTAAATTTTATTTATTCATTTTCCCTTTTGCTGCCCTTGTTGTTTCAAATTCTTCATAACAGCTGACTCTATCTTTTCAAATAGTCTCTGAGTTAAGAATTTTCATCCTCCTAAGGGAGGCTGGACAACATACTCTATGTTCCACCTGAGGAAGTTGGATACTGAAGTTGGGGCAGCTTGGAACATTCTTACTCATGACCATAGAATGTGAACTCAGGGATGCAGAGGTCACATAGGCTCCTAAGCTGAATATGGGCATTGAATCAGATCAAATTTATGGGGCTTATAGTCAACAATATTTATACACCTTTCCCATATTTGGGAGCTACTCTCTTCCCTGATCCAGCTTTCTGGTCCTTTTTCCAGCCATGATATCATCTTCAGGATCTTCCCCCATAATCTACCTCTTGAATTACTACTGACTTTTATAATCAATCTGAAATTTAATTTTAGATCTACTAGCGGGTGACATTTCTTTTTAGAAAACTTAGTTGAAGAGTTAGATGAGAATACAGAAATGACTATTTATACTTATTAAAATTAGGCACCAAGAATGATCATGGGAATGTCGGGCTCAAAGACATCTCGTTAACTCATTAACTCATCATATCTCTGCACATATTTGCAGGTATTTGTACATGAACTGTCTGTCACAAGGAGATAGTTAAATCCCTGATTTGTGCAGAATGTAGGGAAGAGATCTGGCAGGAAGGAGATAACACACCCCATACTTTTAAAGAGATTACCAAAAATTAACAAAAACCATGCACTTGAATTAAGTGAGGAAGAGAAGAAGCAACAATCTACACGAGAGACAAATAGTTAAAAGCCCTCAAAGATCTATTGTTTAACGTTATGTTTTAAAGCACTGACATGATGGGGAGAAAGAAATCATTTAGGTTTTTCAATCAATTTGTATTTTTTTCAGGTAAATAAAGTGTTTTTATTTCTATGGAGGTGCTAAAATCAGTGAGAAAACAATATAAAATTGAAACCAATAATCAATGCTATAGTCTATATAATTCTTAGCGAGATGTTTTTTTTAGCTGAATTATCTAATTCATTCTTATTCTTTGTGTTCATCTGGAAGTGTTATTACTATTTATTAGTATTCTAGCCATTTCTCATAGATGTCCCAGTTTTGTCCTTCTGACCAAATAGTTATGATCTCACAGAAAACATGTTTACTTATGGCAGCTGCAGTTGATCTCGACCAAGGGAGAAAAGCTTCAACTAAGGATGAACAGGTGATGTGCAACTTAAAAGGAAATGCATGAATTTGATGTTTTACTCTGTGTTTTTGCCTTTTCTGGTGCAGTTCTTTTTATTCTCCTTAAAGAATCATTTCCTCCATTCCATAAACATACAAATGTTTGTAACAGTGTTTCCATTTTATAAATAAATACATTAAAATAATAATAATAAAGAAATTACAATCAATTTGTTTTAAAAAAACACTGAAAGAATGAGTCTAACATGTTAAGAAAATAATTCTTGGATGGGGTCATTTGCTTTTTTGGTGCTAAGTTTGCTGAGCTCTTTATATATTTTGGTGATTAGTTTCTTGTCTGATGTCTGGCATGTGAAGATCTTCTCCCATTCTGTGAGGGGTCTCTCTGTTTGTTTAATAGTTTCTTTGGATGTGCAGAAGCTTTTCAATTTGATGTAGTCCCATTGGTTTGTTTCTGCTTTCGTCTTCCTTGCAATTGGGTTTGATTCATCAAAGATGTCCTTGAGGTGTAGGTGGGAAAGTGTTTTACCAATGTTTTCCTCTAAGTATTTGATTGTTTCTGGTCTGACATCTAGGTCTTTGATCCATTTGGAGTTGATTTTTGTTTCTGGAAAACCCTTCAGGTTCATTACTCGGGTGAGACCTTTCCTTTTATAGTACACTCGAATTTCATCTCAGGTAGTTCACTTTCTAACAAAGTCCCATAACCTAGATATACATCAGTTTCTGTGAGAGAGAGCTTATGTTCACACATATCCATAAACTACTGCAAAATATATACCTGAAAGCAGAAGTACACTAGAGTTTGCAGTGAGTACCTCCCTAACACTTCCTCTCCACTATTCCAAGCTTGGGATCCATGATTGCTCAACAAATTGTTTGGCTTCGTATGTTAACTCTCTTTTCAATCACCAGGTTCCAGATGCCACCAGGATGCTGGCCAGGTTTCCCTGGATTGAAGACCCCACCAATGTGTCCTGGAGCTCAGCTTCCCCAGCGACACACCTTACTAGGGAAAGAGAGAGGCAGACTGGGAGTATGGACCGACCAGTCAACGCCCATGTTCAGCGGGGAAGCAATTACAGAAGCCAGACCTTCTACCTTCTGCAACCCTCAACGACCCTGGGTCCATGCTCCCAGAGGGCTAGAGAATGGGAAAGCTATCATGGGTGGGGGTGGGTTATGGAGATTGGGTGGTGGGAATTGTGTGGAGTTGTACCCCTCCTACCTTATGTTTCTGTTCATTAATCCTTTGTTAAATAAAAAAAAAGAAAATAATTCACCAAGTACAAGTGGGATTCAACCCTGAGAAACAGGAATGGAACAATATCTGAAAGCCAATCAATAAAATCTATCATACCAGAAAGACAGAGAGAGAGAAGGAAAAGAAAAAAATCACACTGTCATATCAACTAATAGTGAAAAATAATTTGACATGATCCATTAGCCATTTATAATAAAGACACTCAAGAAATTGAGAAAAGAAGGACATTTACTCAACCTAGTAACACCATTAAGACAAACCCACTGCTAACATCATTCTCAATGGGGAAAACCAAACAAGGATGTCCACTACCTCCACTGTTATTCACTATAGTCACTGAGGTCCTCACAACTGCAAGCAGACAAGAAAGAGATATCAAATATATGCAAATTAGAAAGAAAAATTAAACTAGCACTATTTGCTACTGACTGATAACATATCTGGAGAACCTCAAGGCTCTACGGACAAACTACTGAAGTATTTAATAAATTTCATAAAGTAACAGGATATAAAGTCAATACTCATAAGTCTGTGGCATTTCTGTATACAAAAATGTTAGAAGAGAGTAAAATAAAAGACTCATTACATTTACAATCAAAAGCAAAAACATAAAATACCTTGGGATGGTCTCACAAAGGAGGTTAAAAAAATAAACCACACAAACACATAAAGGAAAACTATTGGGCACTGTTAAAAGAAATAGAGAAAGACACACAAGAATTAAAGAACATTCCTTGTCAATATATTGGAAGAATAAACAATATTATATGGTCTTTCTACCAAAAGTAATCTACAATTACAATGCAACCCCTATCAAGACTCAGTGGCATATTTCAAGAAAATTGAACAAATTGTCTAAAAGTTTTGTATGTAATCATATTTTTGAATGCACAGTAATATTCCATGCAATATATATAAGTCCTATAACTCCATACAGGCATGTATCCAAAGTACACTTAAACACTAATGTGAAGGGACATAGACACTCTTATGTTCATAACTGCATTATTCACAATAGTCAAAGAGTGGAAGCTGCCTAAATGCTCATCATCAGAAGACTGGCTAAAGAAGTTAGGGGATATATATTCAATGGAATACTACTCGGCAATCAAAAAGATGATATTGTGTCTGTCAGGACAAAATGGATAGAACTGGAGATGATTTTGTTTATAGATATAAATAAAGGCATTAAAGACAACTCTAAGATGGTTTCACTCATGTGGAATATAGAGAACTGAAACATATCAACCTGAAAAAACAAAACAGATTCAAGCAAAGTGTAAAACTCTAGTGAGAACTCTAGTGGTCATCTTTGGGTAGTGGAGTGGTTGGGATTCAGGACTCGTGGTGGGTGTGATATGGCACTATACACTGGAATTTTACAATCTAATCATAAAATTTAAAAACACAGGGAGTTGGGTGGTAGCGCAGGGGGTTAAGCGCAGGTGGCGCTAAGCACAAGGACCAGCAGAAGGAACCCGGTACGAGCCCCCGGCTCTCCACCTGCAGGGGAGTCACTTCACAGGCGGTGAAGCAGGTCTGCAGGTGTCTTTCTCTCCCTCTCTCTGTCTTCCCTTTCCTTCCATTTCTCTCCGTCCTATCCAACAACGACATCAACAACAACAACAAAACAACAAGGGCAACAAAATTAATTAATTAATTAATTAAAAAATTAAAAAAAATCAAAAACAAAACAATCAGATAAAACTGAAATAAAAAGTGAAGAAAGAGGACTGGAGATGTATTCCATCAGGCAGGACAAGAACCTTGCCATGCATGTGGTCCACATTCAAGTTCTAGTACCATAGTGAGGGAGCACAGCACCAGAGCAAGTTTCAGAGAGTGGTCTTTCTTTCTTTCTCTTTCTTTATTCCTTGCTTCCTTTCTCCCTCTCTCCATCTCTGTACCTCTCTCTTCCCTTTCTCTCTATTGTTATTGCTATTGTCAATATTGGTAAAGTCAGAGAAAGATCCAGAGAATAGGGGAAGACAGAGATGGAAGAGAAAGAAAGACACCTGTAGACCTAATTCACCACCTGTCAAGCGAACCCCCTGCAGGTGAGGAGCCAGGTGCTGGAACCTGGAGCCTTATGCCAGTCCTTGCGCTTCGTCCCTTGTGCGCTTAACCCGCTGCACCACCACCCAGGTCCCTCATTCTTCCTTTCTTTCATCTTTATTTGTTGGATAGGAATAGACAGAAATTGAAAGGGGGAGATACAGAGGGAGAGAGACAGAGAGACACCTGCAGCCCTGCTTCACCACTGGTGAAGCTTCTCCCCCACCCCTGCAGATGGGACCTGGTGGTGACCCCGGGTCCTTTCACATTGTAACATATGTGCCACCATCTGGCCCCAGCAGTGGTGTTTCAGTCTATCACTATATGAATGGGCAACATCAGCCAGAGTGAGGAGACATGCTAGAAGCCTGAGGTACTCCCCACCCTGCCAAACAAAAGGAGAGGAAGAGGAAACGAAAACTCTTGGAGCAGCAAAACTTCCTGAGATGGGGACGAGGAATGTTCCCAATCAAACAAGGAGGTGCAGGAAGTTGTGGGAGTTGAGCTGATGAAAAGGACTTTTGAAGAGGTCAGGCAACAGCACCAAGGCCTCCACCAGGAGGAAACAGTGCACAGCAGGAACATGTAAGGAGGCTGAGCAGTCAGTCTTCAAGGCCTAGTTTATCAGATCAAAGCAGAAGGAAAACTCAGAAACTTCAAAGATGGTGTCCCAAAGAAGAAGCTGTTGAGTAAAACCCTTGAAGATCACCTGAAACTTAAATTAAAAAAAAAAAAAAACAGAGCACTGAGTCTATTCTGCAACACAGCCTGTAGTGAACATGGACATCCACATTAAAAGAGGTCTGAACAGCAGAAGCAGCAACAGGCGGGTGGAAAAACTCGCCAGCCAGGGAAGAGACCAGGGGGTGCTCCGTGGATGTCCTGGAGACAAGCAAGAGGACCGAGTTTAACTGAATTTGGAGTTGTTCCTACATGTGATTTGAAAGGGTCACCTGTCCCCTAGTTAATCCACACTTGGGTACATTAAGCATGAGTGTGACAGACACTCTTCCAAGACTTCATGCAAAGTCTCCGTACAGGTCCAGAGGTAAGTATGGTGTTCACATGAATCTTCACTGAGACTGGCTGCCCAGCTGGTGAGTGAGTCAACCCTGGGGGCTTTTTGGAAGTTATTTATTGTTCCTCATTATCACTGTCCTTCACCCTTGGTTTTAATCAAGTATCAAGGAAACTAGATTCATTAACACTAGAATGTGTACAATGAGAGGAAAGGCTATGTAACTAAAAAGACTACTAATCACATTCTAGAAACAATTTTATTTTTCATTTTCTACTGCAATTCACGTCTAGACCATCCCCCAACAGCACTGTTGTTTTATCTGATGTCTGCACATTGCCTTCTATATAGTGTCTACAAAGATATGTGGGCTGACTTGTTACTGTTTACCTGTTTGCTTTAGATTTAAAGATTCTTTTAACTTCTTTATCTCAACATCATTTTTTTTAGTTTTGTTGTTGTTATTGTTTGTTTTTTTCGTCACCAGGGTTATTGCTGGGGATTGGTGCCTGCACAAGGAATCCATCATACTTTACATATTAATTTTCTTTTGTTGCTTAAGATGGCATCTTTAATCTATTTCCAAACTTAAAAAATTATGCTACTACATTATTTTGATAATTAAATACAAAATTCTACCATTTTCAGATTTTATTTTTCCACCAGGGTTATCATTTGGGGCTTGGTGCTTCCACAATGAATCCACTGACCCTAGTGACCATTCATTTTTCCTTCCCTTTTTTTTTTGTTTTTTTGTTTCCTTCATATTTGACAGGACAGAAAGAAACTGGCAGGGGTTGGGGAGAAAGAATGAGAAAGACATAGACATGCCTGCATCCTGGCTTCACTGCTCATGAAGCTTCTTCCCTGCAGATGGAGGCCAAGGGCTTGAACCTAGGTCCTTGCACATGTCAATATGTGCACTCAATTGGGAGTGCCACTGCCTGAACACAGACTATTCAATTTTTTAAAGGTTTTTATTAGTGGCTTAATATTGATTTACAAAATTATGAGACAACAGAAGTACAATTCCATTCTTTCTCTGCCCCTTCACTGGGAACTGCAGTGGTTCTCCCAAGGTTAAAGTTATGAGTTGACTTATTCCTTCTGTAAATAGTCATCTTTAAGTCACCTTCCCATAACATTTCTCCTACCTCTGGGAGTATGGACCATAATTCCTTTTGGGGTGCAGAAGGTAAGAATTCTGCCTTCCGGGAATCAGGCTGTAGTGCAGTGGGTTAAGGGCAGGTGGCGCAAAGCACAGGGACCGGCATAAGGGTCCCGGTTCGAACCCCGGCTCCCCACCTGCAGGAGAGTTGCTTCACAGGCGGTGAAGCAGGTCTGCAAGTGTCTATCTTTCTCTCCTCCTCTCTGTCTTCCCCTCCTCTCTCCATTTCTCTCTGTCCTATCCAACAACGGCAACAACAATAATAACTACAACAATAAAACAACAAGGGCAACAAAAGGGAATAAATAAATGAAATAAATTTAAAAAAAGAATTCTACCTTCCGTAACTGCTTCTCCTCTTAACATGGGAGTTGGCATGTTTATCCATACACCCAGCCCATTTGTGACTTTCCTTTGTGGCACTCAGTTTAAAAATATATATATATATATATATATATATATATATATTATCTTTATTTATTGGACAGAGACATCCAGACATTGAGAGGAAAGGGAAGTTAGAGAGGAAGAGAGACAGAGACACACCTGCAGCACTGCTTTACCTTTTGCAAAGGTTTCCCCCTACAGCTGGGGGTTAGGGACCTCAACCCGGGTCCTTCAGCATTGTAACATGTGTGCTCAAACAGGTGTGCTACCACCCAGCCCCAGATACACTTATTTCTAACACAGACACACACACACACACACACACACACACACACACACACCAGACCTGGGAATTTTATGCATCTATGTTCTGTGCTCTGCTTATGAGTTATCTTCCTGGAACTTAACAATTTTTCTTTCAGCTTTTATTTATTGAGTAATGAGAAATTATAGGAGAGCGAGAACCATACATCACTCTTGTACATGTGCTGCCAGGGATTGAACTTAGGACCTCATTCTTGAGAAACCAATGCCTTATCCACTGCACCACCTCCCAGTCCACAGAACTTAACATTTTTTAAACCAGTTTCTTATTTGTCTATTTTTCTCTGAAGTACCAGGATTTGTGTATTGAATTTTGGAGCAAAGGCCCAGTGACTTCCTTGGGACAAGTTTTTTAACGTATATTCTTATTCAAAGAGTCTATGTATTTTCTTTTTTTTTACAACTCTTTATTAATAAGTTACTTCTTTGTTTAATAGGGCCAGAAAAATCAATATGGAAAGAGATATTGAGAGAGAACAGGAGATATAGAGATAGAGATAGATAGATAGATAGACAGATAGATAGAGATAGATCTCCTGCCCTGTTTTACCACTTGTAAAGCTTTTTCCTACAGGTGGAGACTGAAGTCCTGGCCAGGGGTCCTTGCACATGTCATGTCTGTGCTCAATCAGGGGTGCCACTGTCCGGCTCCCAAGCCCATGTGATTTTTTAGTTTAACAATCATTTGAGAACATTTTCTCCTGAAAGTGTGCATCAATTTGCAACCAACTCAGCAATGCTGGTAAGAATGTCACTTTCCCACACTGAATAGAATCAATGATTTAAAAAACTAACCAACCTGTGAGTCAAACAGTATTAAGTTGTAATTTTGTATAAGGGACAGGCCAGAGCACCATTCACTCCAGGACAGGACATGCTGCGGTGGGTAGGAAGCTAAGTCGTCAAGCAGACGCTGTGCTGTGCTCCTACTCATTTGTGAACCTTCAGGTCCTACCAGTGTTGTACACATCTGACTGACTGATCCAATGAGCCTTAGAATACAGGTGGCTTTACACTACTGAGAAAATATTAATAAGCCTATGAATACCTATTTGGCACATACCAGTCACCAGAGTATTGATGTACCTTTCTAAGTCAGAATATACAGAAAGTCTAAGAGGTGAGTGCAATCAACTTCAGTGTCAGCAAGAGCAGCTCTGCCAATTACATAAACACAATCTGTAATTAGCTAGTGGTCACATTTCTTCAGTGTCTGATTAGTTAAAAACATATCTCTAGCTGCAAATTCAACTGTAAATTGGAATGATAGTGATAATAGCTGTATCACAAGATTAAAGTCAGGACCACCTTACTGATTGGACAGTGGCAATCATAACAAAAACCATACTTTAATTTTAGTTAAAGACGAAAGGCCAGGCCAGATGGTGGTTCACCAGGTTAATCGCACATAGTACAAAGTGCAAGGGCCTGTGCTAGGATCCCAGTTCAAGCCAGTGGCTCCCCTCCTGCAGAGGGGTTGCTTCACAAGCAGCAAAGCAGGTCTGCAGGTATCTATCTTTCTCTCCTTCTCTCTATCTCCCCCTCCTCTCTCAATTTCTTTCTGCCCTGCCTAATAAAATAGAAAAAATGCCCGCAGTAGCAGTAGATTCCTGGTGCAGGCACTGAGCCCCAGAAACAACACTGGAGGAAAAAACAAAGAGTAAGAGACAAATGAAACACAAGTGCAAATAGTATATAAATACAATTATTATTCATCTCCAGGGATGAGTTTTAAATTGAAAATTCATTTTAAATTCAGACATTTTATATTTTTAAATTGAGCACTCATTATAAAAAATAGCATGTAAGCATACCCATATCCTTGCAAGGAAGATCTTAAAACTAGAAAATAGGGGGCTAGGAAGTAGCAGTGCAGTGGGTTAAGCGCACATGGCATGAAACACAAGGACCTGCATAAGGATCAAAAAAAGTTCGAGCCCCTGGCTCCCCACCTCTAGGGGAGTCACTTCACAGGCAGTGAAGCAGGTCTGTTGGTGTCATACTTTCTCTCCCCCTCTCTGTCTTCCCCTTCTCTCTCGACTTCTCTCTGTCCTGTCCAGCAGCAACAACAACAGCAATGGCAACAATAAAAATAACAACAACAATGGCATCAACAAAGGCAGCAAAAATGTGGGGAATGGTCTCCAGAAGCAGTGGATTCGCAATGCAGGTACTGAGCGCCAGCAATAACCCAAGGTATATATATATATATATATATATATATATATATATATATATATATATATATAATCTCCAGGGTTATTGAAATACACAACTTTAGGATGAAATAGACAACTTTAGGATGCAGGAAAGATGAAAGATTTGGAGCAATCCAAAGATGTCCTTGTGGGTGGTGAAAGAAATCTTGTTGTGTAAGCTCTCTAGAAAGAGTGTATCTCATTCATAAGGGCACAAGGAAGCCTCTCAAAACCAGACTCACAGTAACACCTGAGGCAGCATTCCTTCTTTAATTATCTGAGTGCTGAAGACAAGGCAGTTCAAGTCAGAAAGCAGCAGATACATAGACTCAGGTTTCCTAAATAACCTGTAGGTGAAATCACTGGGGCTCATTGGGGGGGGGGGGTTAGAAGAGCTGAGTTCTATGGACTGCAAAGACTAGAGACAAACAAAACAGTGAAATAACCTCAGAGGTCAAACTCATGCAGTTTAATGAGAAGATAACTGTATCTGTACTGTTGGATTTAAAATGTCTTCTCTCTGAAAGAAAGGCAAGGATACTAGGCATTGATTTTTTTTTTAATTGTCTAACACTGCCCTCCAGCGGCAGCTCCTCTCTTAGCACTGGGGAGAAAAAAGTCCTAAACTGAACAACCTTACTCTTGGCCAATAGCCAAACAGCCAACAGCCCCAAATTCCACAATTTTTATGGTTTTCCGTAAGGTACATCTTATAGGTCTATGGATTTTTGTGCATATGTGTATGTAACCTATAAGGCATAAGATAACCCAATCCAATAGCCCCAAATTCCACAATTATTTTGGTTTTTCTTACCATGGAAAATTTACATACATATTTGTGTATGTGTGTGTGTGTGTGTTTCTGTGTGTGTGTAAAAGTCATCTTATTAAAACATGTCATCCATTTCACAAATAAGGATGGATTTTTTTTTAGAACAAAACTTTAGGTCACAAAGGGTTAGAGCATTGGCAAACTGAAAGCTACCAATGCATCAGCAGACCCTGGTCTACTTACTTTGTCTTTGGTGCACATGCTTGATCTCAGCAAGACCTACCGACATCTATGGGGTCCCAGGGGGGAAACTAGCAGATGTGTTCTACTAATGAAAGCTAACAGCTGCTGAATCAGGCAGAATATCCCCAACAAGGAGAGTGGACTGGCAAGAGGATCCCCAGGGAGCAACTGACCATCAATGGAAGCCTACAAGGATAGCAGTTGAAATTCATTGACTCCTGATCCAGCAAACTCTGGAGACCTTCAAGTTTTTCTGGCTGTTTTCTTCTCTTAGTGAATTTGCCCAATAAAGAAATCTCCAGACTGTACAAAGTTTAAACAGATATCACATATTTAGACAATTACAAGGTATGGAGAGACATATCTACACCACTGACCACTATATTTACAAAATCTGTTTATAATCTTTAAAGACCATTTGATGAATGTTTGTATGTGTGTGTACAAGTACCTAACTTACCTATAACCTTAGCCAGAGAGATCAAAACCGATTGGCCTTGTCAGTATCTAAGATTCTGTTATTAGCAGACAGCCTTAAACAGCAGAAAGCATAGTGAGGTCAAGTATGTTAGAGTAAATCCCAATCACTGGGATTTCAAAGAAAGACAAGCTCAGCAACACTACCTGAGCCACCAGGCCACTACGCACTGCTGCTGACTTGTTACCATGGATTGTCTCCACAGACACCAAGTCTGAGATGTCAACCTCCCATCTCCTCTTATGGTGAGATCTTTCCTCACACATGAGACCACCTAGTTCCATTTCCAGGGCACGTTTTCTAACAAAGTTACAGAGTAGACATAGGCTGGGGCCTAGGATGCTGGGCACAGGTGTACATGTCCCCCTAAATAAGGGGCAATTACATGCCTCAGACAAGAGTCCTTCATAGTCCTTCCCGATTAGACTCAGACCTCACAAGCCTGGAATTCTAGTGGAAGGGTCTAAAGAAGGCATCACACATACTTGAGGGTTCTTATTCATTAAATGTTTTGTCCTGCTTCCCATCTTTCTGACTTTCAGTCACCAAGTTCCAGGTGCTATTGTATCACCATCCTGACTTTCCTGGGCAGACAACCTCACCAACATGACCCAGAATACAGCTCTCCAGAACCCTGCCCCACCAGGGAAAGATAAATACAGACTAGGGGTATGGATCAACCTGCCAATATCTGTGTCCAGTGGAGAAGCAATTACAGATGCCAGAACTCCCATCTTCTGCGCCCCATAATGATCTTTGGTCCAGACTCCCAGAGGGATTTATGGGAGCAGAAGTGAACCAGAGGGCTCTATACCACTATTCCACCAGGATCCAAACTTTTTGTCACCAGGAAGTTTGTTTTTATAGCATCAATGAAAGGGAAGTGAATTTGGAAAACACCAAAGGAAGCTTTGCAGTTTTACTTATCTGAGAGAGAAGGGGGGAAAGACTCCTGGAAGTAGTAATAGATGCCAGGGGGTGAACTAGAAAGGGGGTAAATGCAGGACCACTATAAAAATTGGGGACAGGGATATATATATATATCCCCAATATATATATATATATATCCCCAATATATATATATATATATACAGACACATACAGATAGATTAGTCATAGAATCAGCCTATATTGGTGATCTTGGGAGAACTTTTCTCTCAGATAAGTGAAACTGTGCATAGTTTTCTCTGGTGTTTTGCACATTAGCTTCCCTCTCATTGAAGCTATAAAAACAAGATTCATGGTGACAAACACTCCCAACATCACCCAGGTGAAATGGAGGAGTCAGGACACTGAATTCTGGTGGTGAGAACTTTGTGGAACTGTACCCCTATTACCTTACAGTTTTGTAAATGAATATTAACTCTCTAATAAAAAATTAAAAATACATTTTAAAAGTAAGTAAGAAAGATGAGAACTGTCTGGCAGTTAGTATGTTGAAGTGTTATAAAATGAGGTAAAAGCTAGAATAGAGGTAGGAAAGACCCTTCAGGAACAGCAAGATGGCCGAGCCAGTCAGTTGCCTGCTTTGCCCTGTGCACCACCTGGGCTCAGGTCTGGGTCTCACCACACTATAGAAGACGGCAGTGCTGAGAGCTCCCCCTTCGCTCTGTCCTTATCTGAGAGAGAGAGAAAAAAAACAGCCTTGGAGGAGTGAAGCCCTAGGCATGATAAACATAGAGATATTATGGAAGAAAGAGAGAGAGAGAGAGAGAGAGAGAGAGTGGTACTTCCTTGAGTACCTTTGTATCCACAGGCCAACAACCTAGTTGGTGGAAGCAACAATTTCCTACACAGAGTTCATCCTAATATTTAGTTGTATTGATACCTCTTCAATATAACACATTTAATTGTCATATGAAGTCTGAATTTATAAAATTTTAAATGCATTTATTTCTTCATTTTTGCCGCATGGGTTTTCTATGGGGGTTGCTGTCAGTGTGATACATTTAATGCTCCCAGCGGCCAGCTTTCCTTTCATTGTTTGTTACTCATTATCTTTTTATGACAGAGACAGAGAGAAATAGGCTGAGAGAGTGTGAGATAGAAGGTACAGGGAAGGAGAAACAGAACTCTCACTGCAGGCCTGAGAGTGAGGCCGCTTCCACTGTGAAGGACACAAGGGAAGAGGCCTGCCTGCTGCCAGCCTGCTGTGTGTGTCTGTGTGTCTGTCTGTGTGTGTGTCACACCTGGGCAGTCACCCACCACAGTGCACAAATTGCCCTTGGTTTGTGCGAACAGAGGGCTCAGTGCAAAGACCAGGCCCCAGTTGGTGGCTCAGCTGGAAGAGTGCACGTGTTATCACCACAGTGCAGCTGCGTTCAAGTCCCGGGTCCCTACCTGTGTGTGTGTGTGTATGTGTGTGTGTGTGTGTGTGTGTGTGTGTGTGTGTGTGAGAGAGAGAGAGAGAGAGAGAGAGAGAGAGAGAGAGAGAGAGAGAAGGCTTTATGAGCTGATGAGCAGTGCTGTAAGGGTCTCATATTTCATGAGTTGAGTGAGGAAAGCACTGTTCAAGCATCACAGCATATTTTCTTTCAAATAGCTTATGAGATACTAAGGAAAAGGTAAGAAAGAAAGAGGAGTCTGAGGAACCCCTCAGACTGGTCAAGCACTCAGATCAGGCAGCATGGCAGTGAGAACAGGCTTCTCCCCATCTCTTCCCCACACAAGCAGACACAGACACAGACACAAACACACCTGTCTGGGGCTCAGCACCCTGATTGTTCTGACCAGTGACTATCTCTCTGATGTTAACCTGTATGTTTCTTGTCTGTGATCAGATGGAGTGCATCTTACCAGGGCTGTTTAAGACAAGAAGTGCTGGAGGGGTGGAGCAGAGTGGGGCGCACCTGACTCAGAGCACTAGTTACAAGCTGCTGGGTTCAAGACACTGGTCCCCCTGAAGAGGAAGAGCTTCACAAGCAGTTGAATCAGTGCAGCAGGTGTCTCTCCTTCTCTATCTCTCCATCTGCTCATTCACTCTCACTTTCTCTGTCCCTGTCCAGTGAACTATAGTAAAATGATTATTAAAAAGAAAATGAAAAAGAGTGGACGCCACCTAGATTCCCATCATGAGATGACTTGACTGAATAAGGAGTCATGGGATAGATGTTCCATGAAATACTACTCTGCAATCAAAAAGGACAAAATGGATGGAACTGAAGTGATCATACTTACCAAAATAAGTGAAGATATGAAACACAACCACCAGATGGTTTCACTCATATGTGGAATCTGGAGATTTGATTTACAAACTTGTCAAAAAAAATTCAAACAAAACAGAAGCAAGCAAACTGTGAGACTTGTGAGAACTCTGGTGGTTGTCTTTGGGAGAGAGGGGATACAGTACTCTGGTGGTGCGGAACTGTGCACTGTGATCACAATCTTGTAACAAAATTAATAGCAAATTAAAAAGAAAATGAAAGACCTAATAATAAAAAACAGAAAAATATAGCAAAAAGTTAAGGCATCTATCTATTCTAAGCTACATCAAGTCCTCTAGTGGTTACTCGGATGTGTATCTTTATACTAGATTTGAAGGACATCATAGAATATGTACAACTTGAACCTGAACTGGAATTGGCGTACTGCACCAAAGTAAAGGACTGGGGTGGGTGGAAGGGAGAATACAGGTTTAAAAAAGGGTAACAGAGGACCTAGTGGGGGTTGTATTGTTATATGGAATAGTGGGAAATGTTATGCATGTACAAACTATTATATTTACTATCCAATGTAAAACAGTAATTCACCATTAAAGATATTTCAAAAAATAAATAAAACTAAAAAAGAAGAGTATCTACAACTCATTTTCTATTGGATTGTTTATTTTAAAAATGAGTTTATGGAGATAACATTTCCTTTGTGTACACACACACACACACACACACACACACACACACATTCTAATGTTATACCCAGAAGTTCGAGTCCCGATCTCACACAAAAAAGACCAGAATCACATGCAATAGTAAGAGCCTTTATTAGGAAGCTTAAGCTTAGGCCAACACCCTTCCAAGCAAGGGGAGAGTCTGAAACCCCAATACTATCTCGTCTCACCTTTTCAGAGTTATCACAAGGTGGGCACAGCTGGAAATATCCACACGGAACAACTGGCTTCACGTCAAAAGCTGCTTTCAATATTCTGGGCCCCTATCCAACTCCACAACTACTTATGCTCCTGGAAATAGTGTGTCTCTGACAGCACCCATGTGAATATCTGGCTGTGATATTTACTGTTTAGAATTATATAATGATATAACTACTGTGTGAAATGGGGCAAGGCTTGTGACATTTCTATTATTTCTAGTAAAAGCCTGAAAGTCTACAGTCATCTCAAAAGAAAACTATTTTAATAATGAAGAGTCATGGTGTAACATGCTTCAGGGAGTCAGTCATGCTGTCAGCTGGTCAATTATGACACTGACCTTTGACCGATGACATCACAGCCCAGGGGCCTTGGCTACAGCGGAATCTTCAGTCTTGAAGACTGAGCTGACAGTGCAAGCAGTTCTGTGTCCAGCTCTCTCTTTAGCGTCAAGGAGTGAAGAATAGAGGATGTCTGAGTCTACCAGAAAGTATTCGCAGCTTTCACGGTGTCTGGGCTGTCTGTCCTGCTTCAGGTAGATTAGTGTCAGTTTTCAATAATCCTGTTATCTAAGTGTGTATGTTAATGTGAGACCACAATGGAATGACCTCTTCACTCTCTTGGATGCCATGCAATCTGACCTCTATAGCTCCCACGTGGATCTGTTTAAAATTATTTTTATGACAGAGGAAGAGAGACAGAGAAGATAAGATAAAAGAAGCAAAGAGGAAAGAAAAGGGGGAGATAAATGGGTAGAGAGAGAAGCAGAGTCACAGGCAAAAACTGCAGATGATACTTGGGGTTGCTGATTTTCCCACAACACTCTATATACTGTGTTGCCTTTAGGCCTTGGCCCTGAGCTGGTTCTTTGAAACATTTCTCATCCTCTCTCCTTTTATTTTTTATTCTTATATTGGGAGCCAGTGTTAATTCACTACAGTGTGGATTGTTGACACAGGTAAGATTTCTCATTTCCCCATGAGAGGGATCTGCAGAACACTTTCACTCCTCACTCAGCTCCTTCCCCAGCACCAAACACCAGGACCCCAACCCTCACTCCCCCTCACTCCCTCTTAGTGTCTCCTTTCTCCCAGGTCCAGTGACTCGGCTGCTTCCTTGTCCCCTGACACTAACGTGACAGTCCCTGTGTCCTGTACGTCAAGCTGCCCTCCATCTCCACTGGCCTCAGTGACCTCAACTCTCACAGGAGCTCTGTGTAGCTCAGGACTCCTGAGTTGGGGTGCTGAGTCCTTCTAGGGGACTAAGAGTCCTCTGTAATGCTGTGAGTGCTGGCATCAGCATGAGCCCCTGCGTCCGGAATGCTGGCTAACAGGCTGCCCTGTGGGTCTGCTGCGTTGCAGGACTTCTGTGGAGGAGAGTGGCCCGCAAGAGGAGAACATCCCAGTGATGCCTCATGGCCGCATCCTGCTCTTTGGCCCTGCCAAATTCCAGAAGGGGCGGAAGTGGCAGAAAAGACAAATGATCTTATATTCCAACGTGCTGCTCATCTCCAACACAAAGTGCGTACCTGCTCCCCCTGCTCCTTACCCCACAGCTGCTGCTTCTCTGCTGCCCTGAGGACAGAAGAGGTGGCTTTTCTGCAAGGTTTCTGTCCAGCACTGGGCAGGCAGCAGAGGGGAAGCAGGGAGACGGGGCAGGGCCCCGAGTTCTGGGGAAGGGCATCCAGGGAGGAGAAGCTGAAGGAGGGATGCAGAGTCAGAGGCCAGCAGGGACCCAGCCTGGAGGACCCACCACTGGCCTGCTCTTCCAACTGGGCACAAGGGAGATAGGACAAGCCACAGCCAGACATGCTTCCCAGGACTCACAGACACTCACACTGAATTTCTGCAAAGTTTCTATTCACAGCCTGCACCTGGTGACAGGGACCTGGGAATGAGGGAATGAGTAATTCATTAACTGAATTTATTTTGTGTGACACGAGGCAATGAATTCAGTCAGTGGACAACACTGTTGAGCAAAGTCCTCTTCAAATTTCTTTTGAAAGTACCTGAGAGACAAGAGAAGGATATGGGGAATGGAACAGAGAGGAGAGACACCCAGTAACAGCTCCCACTATGCAGTTCCCTTTGCTTGTGCACAAGGTCCTTTTCATGGTACATGAGCCTCTACCTGGCTTTATGATGGGCACAGCATTTAGGCAGCTTTTTACATTTGGCCAGACTTTAAGTGAAATATTATAAATAAAACACTAATAAAGCAAGTTTGAAATAACTTGACTTTTTATCTTTTAAACTAATATTATTGTAGGTTTATGGTTTTGTACAGTTCTTGACACAAAGGTAATCTTGATATTGCACCTTGATATGTATCTGCAAAACACCCTCTTCACTGACTTAGGTCCTTTCTCATCATGCTCCAGGACTCCACAATCACCCCCTGTCCCCCACCCCCAACCTAGCCCTCTCCCTGCCCTCCCTCCCTAGAGTCCTTTCCTTTGGCTCAATACACCAAACCAGTCCACGTTTTGTTACATGTTTCTCCTTTCTGTTGTTGAACCTTATGTTCTGCCTACAAGTGAGATCATCTCTACTCATCCTTCCCCTTTTGGCTTATCTCACATGATTCCTTTACATTTCTAGGCTGCACTCATTTCAGGACCAGTCTTCCTCCAGTGGCAGAGTATGTTGAGTCACCCTCCCTTCAGAGGGTGGGACAGTCCCTACCATTGCTGTTCCACATTGAGGGCAAGGTCCTGTAGAGGCCCACAAGAGGTTATGGTGTTGCTCCTGATGGAGATGACCAGTGACAGTGCAGAAAGGTCTCTGTCAGAGGTCTAGGCCCACCGTGTCTATGTGGGAATCCCAGGATTCCCTGACTTGGGCCCCAGATGATGGGGTGGCCTGGTGGTGACCAAGAGAGCCATCACTGAAGTCTGCTGGTCTCTTGCCCTTATTCAACTTTTGTTGTCCTTACTTTGTCTGACAAGTTTAGCCTTAGTGTGATCAAGGAAGTGAAATAGGAAGTGGGTGAAGAGGTATCTAGATCTAAGTATAAACTATTTGATTAAATACTTTATGGTGTCTTTATTTTTTGTTCTACTTGCTTGCTGCACTTATTGACTCATTGTAAACATGTGCACGCTTTCTTTGAGGTAAATATTTTCCCTCTAACTTATGGAAAGGTATGCAAAGCCCTTAGAAACTGAGACTGGGTTGCTGGCTGGTGGCACACCTGGTTCAGTGTGCATAATTATTACCATGCCCAAGGTTGTAGGTTCAATCCCCACTCCTCATCTGCAGGGGAAGCTTCATAAGCAGTTAGCAGGGCTGCAGATTCATTCCTCTCTTCAACTGGGTCTCCCACCCTCTCAATTTCTCTTGGTCCTCTCAAAAACAAACACACAGAAATAGGGGAATGATCAGTAACAACAGTGGATTCATCAGGCAGCCACTGTGATAACCCCAGTGGCAATTAAAACAAAGTGACATGGAAAATACATCTTAATTCTTTCAGTCTCATAGAAAATATATTTAATTTAACTTATAATGCATGACTTATTTCATTAGTATCCTCAAGCACTTTCAGGGTGACAATAATTACCTAATAAGTTAATTATAATTTTCATACAATTAATAAAGGAAATATGATCATGGATCATTATGATTAACAAATAAGACACTATATGGAAAGATGCTAAATGAGTGCAAGGTTCGCTTAGCGAGCTCATAAATATAGGGGGGATATCTAATTGTTCTACAATGTTCAGGAAAATGGCTGTTTTTCTCCCACTGGTAAGGAGTGTTCAGGGACATCCTGGGCCGGGCTCCCATCAGCACACAGCACACAGGCCCCAGCCCTCCCTTTGCTGTGCTCTCAAGGCTCAGCTCAGAGGACAAGGAGCCACAGAAACACACCCACCATCTCCCCAGGAGAAACCCAGCTGCTCCCAGAATGCTGGAGATGCAAGCTAACTGCACTGTACTCTGTTCCCTCTCCAGGTTCAAGAGTCACTTCAGAATCAAGTACTGGGTGCCCCTGCTGGACATTTGGGTGGCACCCAACATGAAGAAACCCAAGAAAGTCTCAAGAATCCACCCATCGCTGGTCTTGGGCTGGGCTGACCGCAGCTTCGTTGTTTCTTTTAAGTAAGACTGCAGCCCAGCCCTCTCGCCTCATGACTCTCAAGGGGGAGCACAGCTCCATCTGGGGGTCTATTAGCCAAACGTGTGCTGACCCCCTCAAATACATCTGTGTGCTGTCAACTGTCCCCAATGGATCAGATTCAGGCAAACACATACAACTGCTAAGCCCTCTGAAGGTGGCGACCAGGGGCTTGAACCCATGTCCTTGTGCATGGTAACATGTGCAGTTAACCACCAGTATAACTGCCCAACCCCCAACACAATTTATCCTCCATCTCGAATTTTTTCTTTCCAACCCAGCAAGCTGTCTGTCAAAGAGCAGGGCCCTTACCACCCAGTAGCAGGACAGGCCTCCAGACTCACACAGTCCCACCAATAACCACCACGTCGATGTTTACACTGGCCAGCAATCACAATATGTTTGTGTGAATTTTATGCATTCTAACATTCTTTCTCCTCTTGGATTTCAGATCAGCTCAGAGGATGGAGCAATGGTATAAGGAGCTTTGTAGGTATGTCATTAGTTCACATATTTCAAATCATTTCTTAAGAATATTCTGTTTATTTTATCAATGAGAAAGGAGGAGAAAGAGAGAGAGAAAGAACCAGGTATCAGTCTGGTACATGTGCTTCTGGGGATTGAACTCAGGACCTCATGCTTGAGAGTCCAATACTTTATCCATTGTGCCATCTCCCAGGCCATGGTACTTCAAATCTTCAAGTTCTCAGAACGCAGAGTCCTAGCAGTCAGTGCTTCTCCCTCTTGTCCCCCTTCTCTCCATGCTGTGATGGGAGCTAACATCACCCCGGACCATGTATTAAACTGCCGTGTCTTAAGGGCAGGTTTCTCTGTGGGGTGGTTCTCAAAGCAAATGCATCTGCCAGCCCTATAGGCCAGTGAGGTTCTTGCCTGGACTCCAGGCAGGAAAGCTGTGAGGACGGGATCTGCAGCCCTGGTCTCAGTGACCTGACAAAATAGCTTTTTTTTTCTTTTTCTGCTATCTGTCCATTCTCCAAAAATACATTTGCATACTGTTTCTCTCATTAGATCTTGCATATATCTTTAAAAAGTTGATATCTGGAAAAAGTAGCAGAAAATACTGAAGTAATCAGCCAAAACATAAGTTGATTAGAAAACTAGCTAACAGCTATTCTTCTGTTTTGGGTCACTGTGGACTTGATTAGCAACATTTACAGTGAGAACATGGACTATGTGGACGCCATGCTGGAATATGCAGAGGATGACATCAGTGTAAGTGTGTCTAAGACTAGAACTTACATGTGCATTCCAAGCTCCTGCCTTGGACAGAAATAGGTCTAGAGATGAGGGAAGAATCCAGAATGTACCAGACAGGAAAGTGTATTTTCCTGCAGACACAGAAAAGGAAGCTGGGACTATATGCAACAATAATTAATTTGACTTAAACATGGAGAGAACATGGCACCTGAAATGTCACAATTTTTTTCCAGAAGGCTTCTTGTGTCAATCCTTGATGTCTCTTGTATTGAACTGTTTTCAAGAGACAGCTTTTCTATTCGCATGGATTTTTTGAATATACAGAGTGTTCTGTGTCATTTCCAGTAGATTATTTACCCTTGGACAGGGTGATACTTTTAAGTGAAGAGAAAATAATGACCCCAGTTTTCTTTATTCAACTGGAAAAAAGCAAGAAAGGGTGTGGGGGAGACAGTGGTGCACCTGGCAGAGTGCACATGTCACCATGCAAGAGGACCTGGGTTCAAGTCCCTGGGTCCTACTTGCAGCAGGGGAGCTTCCTGTGAGGTGAAGCAGTACTGCAGGTGTCTGTCTAGTCCTCTGCCCCTTTCTCCCCCTTGTTTCCTCTCTACGAAATAAAATGAAAAAAGAAGAGGACGATGGCAGCCAGGAGCAGTGGAGTCATGATGCAGCCACCAAGCCCTGGTGGCAATATAGTTCTTTGTGTATCATTTGATTTCTAGAATTGCAGTGCTGTATCCAAGACATTTATAATGAATAAATTTTTTTTTTAGTCTCCAAGGTTATAGCTGGGACTAAGTACCAGCACTAAAATTCTACTGCTCCTGGAATCCGTATTTTTTCCTCCATTTTACTGGATAGGACAGACAGAAATTGAGAGTGGGGAGCAGAGAGACAACCGCAGACCTTCTTTGTCGCTAGTGAAGCAATCCACCTACAACTAGGGAGTCAGTGCCTTGAACCCGAGTTCTTGCTCTGGTCCTTGTGTTTAATACTACATGTGCTGAACCAGGTGTGCCACTGCCTGGCCCTCCCAAAACATTCTCTTGCCTACATTTTCTCTAGTGACTGAATAATAGTTAATAATCTCACATAAATATAGGGGTAGATTTCCATGCTCACCCCACTCCAAAGCTCTGTGTCTCCCATAACAAATAACTCCATAGTTCTCACAAACATTGAGATAATTTGACACTTCCATTTGGGGGAGGGGGACTGAACGTGATTACGCTTAGTGAAGTGAAAAGGTGAAAGCTATTAGGTGGCTTCACACATTTATGGAATACAGAGAAATGAGTCATGTGAACTTGAGCATAGAAACTTTGAGTATCTGTCTCAAATGTGTCAATTTACTTCTCTCACTGTGTTAGGATCCTTAGTCATTATGAGCTCAGGTAGTTCTTCTTCCCTGTTTTCTGTATTGTTCTCATGAGATCTGCTTACAGATATATTAGACCCTTTGATAATGCATGCAGGTTCCTTGGGCACTGTGTGCTCTTTGTTCAATTCTCTATAGCCTTTATTGTGGAATGATTTATACTGATCTATTATAAAACCAATTCCTCCTCCACTCTTGTCTCCACTAGCAACTTAGTGTGTCGAGAATATGCCTTCCATGCACCTGTTTGAGTTCACAGATTATAATGTGTAAGGACCTGGGTACCAGCCCTCTTCCCCACATGCAGGGAAAAAGCTTTGTGAGTGGTGAAGCAGAGCTGCAGTTCTCTCTCTCTCTTTTCCCCCCTCTCTCCCCCCCTCTTTTACCCCATACCTATTTCTGGATGTCTCCAATAAATAAATTAAATTAATAATAAGCCTTTCCAGCTGGGCGGTTAACACAGCGGGTTGAACACACAAGTCCTCATCTACAGTGACCCAGAGGGTGACATCACAAGCCTGGAAGCAGTCATGCAGGTGTCTCTCTCTGTCTCTTCTCCCTCTCTGTCCCCCTCCTCTCTCAATTTCTCTCTGTCCTATCAAATAAAATAGAAAGGAAAAAATGGCCACTGGCAGTGGTGTCTGCCTAAATAATGCTGGTGGGACTAAATAAGGACTGAATATATGTGACTTTCAGATATTTTTTAAGCTACTAAATGATTGGTTTTAAATTACTTCAATTTCTTCGCTAATTTTTATCCATCATGAACATATTTCTGTTTATATCATGTCAATAGGTGGAGTAGAAGTTTGTGGGTTTTTCTTTTTTCTTTTGCATAATTTGAGCATCTGCATCATGTCAGGGTTGGTCTTCACTCTGCAGCATTGATGACACTTTCCTGCTTCTTCATATACCAGGCAATGCTTCTCATCACGTTGGGGGAATTGTGGGTTTTTGCTTTCCAATAATTTGATTAGATAGCTGACATATTTTTTAAAGTTTAATTTTTTTAATATTTATTTATTCCATTTGTTGCTCTTGTTATATGTCTGTAGTTATGATTGTTGTTGTCATCGTAATTGGATAGGACAGAGAGAAATGGAGAGAGGAGGGGAAGTCAGAGAGGGGGAAAGAAAGATAGACACCTGCAGACCTGCTTCACTGCTTGTGAAGTGGCTCCTCTACAGGTGGGAGCCCGAGAATCGAGTCGGGATCCTTAAACCAGTCCTTGTGATTAGTGCCAAGTGTGCTTAACCTGCGGCACTAAGGCCCGACTCCCAAGATAGTTGGCACTTCAAATTACAAATTATTCACTCAACTGGTAGTTACCTGTGTGTATATCCTGAGACTAGAGAGCAAGAAGGAAGAAACCCACATATCCTTGTCAACACACTTCTGAACATGCACTGAAAACCCAAGGAATCACTAAACTCTAGTGTCAACTCTAAACCACAGTCACCCCCAGGGTTCAAGTAGCTTTGGTGCTGGACACAGGGCTCTCTCTCTCTCTCTCTGGAGAAACAGAGTTGCTGGGAAATGTGTTCTTCCAGAGCTCACTCCCAAGGTTTATTGTAACCCTGAATTCTTTCTCTCCCAGGACTCTGAGGAAGATTATCAGGGACCTGTGAGTTTCAGAATGGAAGAAACCAGAGTCACCTGCAGGTGAGTGTCAGGGAAATCTGAGAAGAGGCTGATTGGAGTGAGACATTAACTGCAAATACTCAGAGTAAATGGTTTCCAGCTTTGCTTCAATACCTTCTGACAGGGAAAAGCACAGGTAACAGGCCTCCATGCATTCAATAGACAGTGACCAACTCACTGCTCTGTAACAGGCTCTAGGGACAGTCCTTGCTTCTCTACTTCTTTCTCTGTGGCAGATTGGGCTTCTCTGTAGAGCTCTTCCTCATGAGGAATTCATGGCATTCCAGGCACAGGAATGTATAAGAGCATCTTCCTCTTTATTTTGTCAACATTGTTCTTGGGCACATGTGAGGGCAGGGTCTCCTGTCAGATTCAGGGACACAGAGACACAGAGACACAGAGACACAGCCTTCTTAGCACAGAAGGTCCAGGAGAAGGCCCGTGTGTCATATTCTACATGAGGTGAGTCTCTTCATGGTCAGCCTGGAACTAGACTGAGGTTTCTCTCCATCTGGATGGCAAACATCTGTAGGAGCATGAAGTGGGCCAAATGCAGGCCACTGAGGAGCTTCCACTAGCAGCCGATGACTCCCCCAGCCTGGCATGTGGAGACCATCAGGGGAGAGGGGACCCCTTGGGTTCCTGTAAATGCCTCCTACCAGGTCAGATCTTCCTTCCTGAAACAAGCTCATGACCCTGAAAACCAATCCCATGGGGGGGACGCAGGATTGGCAGGAACTCAGTAGCCCCCAGAAACCATGCACGTCTCCAAGAAAAACACAGCTCCCTTGCTAAGCTGTGGGCACACTATGTGGTCATGATGGGCTCATCACGGCACCTCAGCCTGAACCTATGCTTGGATTTCTCTCCTCACAGACTGTGACTGTCACCATGAAAATGGAATGGCACCACCGCCCGTGACTGAGGACCTGTCACAGGAACAGGAAGACTCCAGCTCAGCTTCCAGCCGCCAGGAATCTTTCCTTTTGGAGCAGCTACTAGAGGACACCCCAGGTCAGCTCCTCCTCAAGTCCAGGTCCCCAGGTCAGGTCAGCAGGGGAGAGGGGAACTGCACCCTTTGCTGCAAGTGCCACCTCTCTGGCCATCTATCCCCTCCTGAAAACAAGCTCAGGACACTGAAAAACAAACTCCCTGGGGAAATGGGACCAGAATATACACCAGAATTAACAATGACCCAGCATGATAACTTCCAGTGTCAACTTTACAGAAACCTCTTAAGTTCTCAATTAAAAAGCCAACTCCAGTTCCACACCTGCAAATTCAGTAAAAATTAGGGACTCCTGGTCTCCTGTCTCAAGTCCTCATTAAACATTTTCTGGCTGATATGCAGGAATCATCTCCAAGATTTTAGACTGTGTTTGCTCTCCCCATCAGTTCGTCTGCAATGGTGTCAGTGAGGTAGTGGACCCTCGGCCCCTTGGTTCTCGGAGTTCTTCATCCTCTCACTGCCTCTGCTCTGCTCTCTGGGTTGCCTCCTGTCGTTTTCGACGGGTTAGGTTGTTTTCGCCGGGCTGGCTTCACAGGCAGGTAACAGACGACCAGGGACTGATAGTTGAGCTGTAGGCAGTATCTCTTTATTCATGCAGGACGCAGCACAATCTAAGACGAGCTAAGCTAAACTCAAGGTAAAGTACTCTAAAACTCACAATGCTGTCTTTATATATACTTGCCAAGTAGGGTGAAAACAGGGTGTGACATAGAGAGGGTGGAGAGAAAAGTGACTGGTGACAATCAGAGTGTGACAAGGAGAGGATCAGGGTGTGACAAGGAGGGGGGGTGGAGCAAAAACATATCATGAAACAGTGGGGATTGAACCAATGCCCTGGAGGGAGGTACTTGTTAACAGCGGTTATATAAATAGAATGAAGTGGTTATGTAAATAGAATAGTGTTAAGCAGGGGGGATTAAAACCAAATGAAACAGAAGGGGTCTCATGCATACCAACAGCCTCCTTTGTCCATTGCTAAACCCACTGCTATGTTCACAGGTATCTGTGCTGGAGGTGATTTTACCTGGACCCTGGCAGCTCTGTTGGCAGAGGCCACCAGAAGGGCATCTTGGTGGCTGTGGACCAGAGGGGTAACACTGTCACCGCCCTCCATGATGTGGCAGAGCTCCGTGTCCAACCGTCTGCACGGGGCCCTCTCATGGCTGCCTCTGCTGGACCTCACCGCCTCTGAGCTCAGGGTTGACTATCTGATGGGTTATGGGGACAGGGCCACCCACAAGGTGTCACTCTACAACTATGCCCTGGGCAACCCCATCATCCCCGTGAACCTGGCAGTGGAGGATATCAGGGACTGTGTCCATCTGGTCCACCAGAAGGAGGAGGCCACCCGCACTCAGTTCTCCTGCCTCATGGCCGTGCTGTGCACCCACAACCATACAGAGATTAACGAAGAGGAGAGGGAGGAGTGAGGCCCTCCATCCTGGTCCCCTGTTCCTGTTAGAGGTAGGCGCCTTCTTCCTGACTGATGTCAGTGGTACAAAGGTGACCAGGCTCCTGGACACTGCTCATCTACACCATGAATCTGGGTGAGCCTAGGCCATGTGAGATTAATCTAGCACCCAGTCTGTATGAGACGCACAGTGTTCTGCTTGATTGAAACAAGTCAAGAGAATCACATCCCAGCAAGGACAAGACTTCATTCTTCTGGCAGCACAGTCTGGGTGGGGGTGCAGACATTTGCTGTATTGATTTGAGAGGAAAGGTTTCTACTATGTGCTGACTAGGTTTTAATATATTTAATGCTTTTGATAATAATTAAATTTACCTAATGGCTAGAGACAGTAATTAAAATGGGAGGGAGAGACAGAGAAAGAGAGATACCTACAGATCTGCTTTCCAGCTCCTGAAGCTTTCCTTTTCTGCATGTGAACACAGGGGCAAGAACCCAGGTCCTTGCTCACTGTGGCATGTGTGCTCACCAGGTGGGCAATACTCAGCCCCTTCATGCATTTATCTCCTTGGAGAAATTTTCTCCTGGGCTAATACATTTCTTCAGGAATCAAGAGGAAGCTACTATCTGAGAATGTGACTTAACTAAGACAGCTCTCTGTTTTTCATTTCAGGCATGACAGTAAGACAGCCTCCTAATTCCAAGCTGGGAGAGAGACACCTACAGAAAGGCGCAGTGATGGACCATCTCAGACCTCTCTGAGCGGGGTCCAGGCAGCACCCTGTCTATCTACACCCTGCTCAGCTGCTAAGGAGCTCAGGGGTCCTCTCAGCACCTTGCTGGGGGCTCCCCTGGCAGGTCTGCAATCAGTGACGCCACCTGGGTGTCTGCTGGAATGCCTACAGCCAGCTTTCCCCTTCTGAGAACTGACCCTTTCTTTTTCCTATTAGTATGATATACAATTGAGAACAATTATATTCTAATAGTTTGCAGAATTTTGAATTATTCCTCTTTGCTGCCATCTATGTGTAAAACTCCTGGTGGAAGACATGAAGCCATCTGACTAAGACACTTCTTTTAAACTTTTTGTCTAGTGGGGTCACAATGGAAAATGTCAACATTCCATATCCAGCTCATTTCATTTGAGTCATTTTCCTTGATCCCTTACACCCTAGTCTTTTCACAGAAACTTCTCACTTATTATTCTTTTCATGGTATATATGTAGTTATATAGTCTTTTACTGTACTTTCTTGCTTATTGCTATAATAAATATCACTTCATGACTCTGTGCCTTAGATGACCCCTCTCTTTGCTCAGGGTCAGATCAGCCCTTGGTGGGCTCCTCAGGGCAGCTCTGCATCAGCTGAGGTCATGTGTGTCTGCAGGCAGCTAACAGCTCCACTGGAGCTACTATGCGTGTCTTGCCTGTTCCCCAGGCCTCCACAGGGTGGCACCTAGCTTCCTCAGTGCTGGAAGTAGGGCTCCCCACAGCCAGACAGGCACTGAGGACTCTGCCTGATTCCCACCTGTCAATGTCCCGGGGGCCACAGCAAGTACATGGCTGAGTCTGAAGTCAGCACAGGAGGAGACAGTAGCAGAGAATAGAGATGGTGCACTTCTGATTTCTGGATGGCTGTTACTGTCATCAGCACACTTCACAGCAAAGTTCAAGGTGAAGCCTCTCCCACACTAGTCCCTCAGCTACTAGCCTTTTACTCCTTAGCCAGCACTTCCCAGACAGAAGCCAAATGTGGGGACATTAGTTCATGGAATAGTCACTCATTCTGCTTCACTGGCACCTGCACACCACATGCAGGTCAGAAGTTCACAGGTCAAAACTGGCATCCTGGGAAAATGAAGGGCACTTTCCTAATTGTCCTTTCTCTAATCTCACCATCTCCTGCTTCCCTCTCAATTTCTGTCTCTACCCAGGTAATAGATAAGTAAATAGAATATTAAAATAAACATTTCTGAAAAAAAGACATTTAAAATTAAATATGGGTTTCTCTCTGTGTGTGTCTCTGCATCTCTTTCAAAAATAAAATTTATAAAAAAGAAAACAGACCTTTAAAATAATATATTTCTTCACACATAAACTCAGCAAAAAATGAAGAGAAAGCATAATTTTCAGGGATTTTAAACACCTGCACATTGGGAGTACATGGGCCAATGAATGAGTGAGAGAAAGAAGGGGAAAAAAAGATTAAATATGAATGTTCTCTGGTGTCCAAACAGGTAATATTATCCTCTACCCATTTGAGTTCTTCAGATACTGCTTAAGTAGGCATTATAAAGACGGATTAGAGAAAAATAAGTGGCGATTAGTAACATGCACACCACCTTCACATATGAGATTAAGAAATGGAGAGGAACTCACCATGTGTTCTTCGATGCCATCTTTAAATAGCTTAGTTAACACCGAGGACATTGTGAAGGGGTAACAGAAGGCCAGCTAGGATGTTAGCCAGAAGAGACACGGTGAAAAAAAAAAACATGTCTACACATAAAATTCTGCTTTCCTCACTGGTCAAATTTTCCCAAAAAGTTGTTCTTATCTCTCAAAAGGAATCTCCATTCTTCTCCTCCCATGAAATTATTTTTCCCCCAAAGACATACTTTGAGGATGGTAGATTTATTTTTTATTTAGATTATTATTATTTTTTTACCAGAGCACTGCTCAACTCTGGTTTATGGTGGTATGGTGGATTAAACCTAGAACTTGGGAGCCTTTTTTGCCATTTTTCACAGATGTGTGCCTTTGGATTTTGATGGAGATTCAGCTTTAAATATGGTCCTGGAGAACTAATTTACTTAAATCTATTTACAAAGAAAATATTCAAATCATTACTTGACTAATTGGGCTCAGGAATTTCCTAATTAACAAAATGTTGAACAGAACCCCTGGGCAACAGCTTACCCTCTGGCCCTTGAATTGTAGCTACTTCTTTATTAATCATAAGACAATCACCTACGCTAGAAAGAATAAATACCTCTGTCTTTCCACTGAATCTTTAGGCTTTTGGAAGTAGGAGAGAAGATCATTTTCTCTTGAAAATTTCATTCTAGACTTGTTACAGGATTTGCTAATGAGCTGAACTTGGATGGGAAAGGATGGGAAATTGAAAGCCATAGTAAATATTAAAAAGAAATGTTTCTGAGTGGAGCCAGACATGTTCATTCCTACTAGAACCTGGCTTAAAAATGACAAGCTGAGAGCTGACCCCAGAGAGCCCTGAGCAGCCCCACCGCCACCGCCACCTAGTTACCATCACACCCTGGGAGAAGCTGCAGCTGCAGCAGCTGGCCCCAGTCACCATCACCACCACCATGAGCAGGGTGGCCTAGACCCTCAGCTCCACCGACACCAAGCCCAGTACAATGGCAGTGGCTCAGGGAGCGGCTGCCCAGGCAGCCTCACATTGGTGGTGCCTGCTGGCAGGGACAAGAAGTTCAAGGCAACGAAGGTTATGGTAACAGTAAAATGGTTCAATGTAAGGAACGGACATGGTTTCAACCACAGGAATGAGCTGAAGACCTTAAGTGCTTGCTTTTTGCCCCTTGAGCAGATAACCAGACTATCTGCATTATCTATGCAGCATGGGGTTTTTATTATTTTTACCTAAAGATGTCTCTTTTTGGTAATGACAAACGTGTGTGTGTGTGTGTGTGTGTGTGTGTGTGTGTGTGTGTGTGTGTGTGTGTGTGTTTTAAAGGCCTGGTTTTTCTCAGTAAATCTTTAAAGGTTTTTAAATTGTTTCATATCTGGTCAAGTTGAGATTTTTAAGAACCTCATTTTTAATTTGTAATAAAAGTTTACAACTTGATTTTAAAAAAAAGTCACCAAGCTGTAAGTATCTGTTAATAAAGGTCAAATAAAAAAATGACAAGGGGGTCGGGCGGTGGCACAGTGGGTTAAACGCATGTGGCGCAAAGTGCAGGAACCAGCATAAGGATCCCGTTTCGAGCCACCGGCTCCCCACCTGCAGGGGAGTCGCTTCACACAGTGAAGCAGGTCTGCTGGTGTCTATTTTTCTCTTCCCTTCTCTGTCTTCCCCTCCTCTCTCCATTTCTCTCTGTCCTATCTGTGTTCTACCTGCTGTGTCACCTCCGGAGCTTCTCTAAATGCTGTCTGCTGTACAGCCACAGTTTCACTTCATCCTTGTGACAATCCTATCAAATCAGCATAGATTCTGTCCCCTTTGGAGTATTAGGGTCAGAACTCAGTGATACCACTTGAACTGTCACCCCAGGGGGGCTCCAATTCATCCTCATGCAGGAGAGCAGGACAACTTCTCATGACAGACAAGGGGATAATGAATGACATCTTGGCTGGCTTAACATATATACTTACAGGTTCTGGTGGATTAGTTCAGTACTTTTTTCTTTTGTGCAGAGTATAGTACATCATTTTAAAGGTAATGCCTACCTAAACTTACAAAGTTACTGTTAACATATTTTCTATGATTTTAAGTAAAGGCTGGTTGCAAATGTTCCTTTCTAGCAATGACTCATTAAAATTTTTCTTTTTGTTATTCTATGACTACACCAGATGAGAATATCTGCTGAAGTCTGAAAATCTTGCTCTTCAGTAATTTTCATGTAATTATTATTATTATTATTATTTTTAGAAAAACTCATACTTTACTGTGGTTGCCATGGACAGACAACCAGATTCTTGCCTGAATTCACATTAAAGTGGCCATGTTGCTCTGTGTACAGACAGTCACCACCTAAGCTGTTGACACCCAGCAACAATTCTAGGCCCCATTTCCTTTCAGCCTTCCTTCCAAGGATTCCCTCTGCTCAAAAGGCATGTTTCTGTCTCAGCTCAAAAATAAATAAATAAATGTCATGTTATCTTATCCCTGGATACCAAAATTCTCAAACAGGAATGGGCATAGGGGCAGAAAGTAATGGCTGAAAAAGCAGAGCAGTGGCTACTGAACTCCAGCTGCCATGGACAGGTCAGTCCATTCCTTGTCACTACTGTTCAGGCTAGAAGGCAGAGTAAGTGCTCCTATCTGTGTCTGGCACACCACAAGACAGAGCTGAGACTTGGCCTTTCAAAAGGAGAGCCCTGACACCACACACACACACACACACACACACACACACACACACACCATCTTACACACTCCAGAACCCAGACAAAGAAAGAAAATGTCAGTCTTCTGGGAATGGACTGTTTGATAAAAACAGCATTAAGTAAAACTATGGTGGATGAAGAATGACTTTTCCTTTTAGTGTGCAGAAGTAGAAAGAGTGAGAGAGACCGGAGCACTGAGGCTTTCTTCAATGCTATGGGGGCCCGGGCTCAAACTTGGGTCAAACATGTGGCAAAGCTCTGCATTATCCAAGTGAGCAACTTTGTCAGTCCTTAAAAGTGATTTAACTGCACAAGAACACTCTGCTTGCTGACTTCCTGCTTATTCATTTGTTTTAATGTAGTGCCAGAAATGAGCTCTGAGCCTTGTACATATGCAACATCAATTTATGGATTCATGCGTGGCAGATAACACTACTGAGAGACCTCTTTGGCCCTTTTTCTTTCTTCACTATCTGGGGGACAGGAGAGAAGAGGAGTATCACATCATCATTCTGCCTCATCAGGGGAGCTACCACAGTGCTATCCATAGGACTCCCATGTGGTGCCCAGACTCAAACTCATGGTAAGTTATATTTGCTGCCCACTGACTCATCTTGTCCTTACGACTGACTTCCTGAACACAACTCTTCATAACCAATGTACTGGTAGTGCTGACACTGGACTCCCTTCTGCCCAGGACACAAAGGCATAGTTATTTTTATTGTGTCCAGTGAAACACCAGGGCATATCTATTCTGTGTGTCAATATAATACACTTAATTAACACTCCTTTAAAATCTGTAGTCAAAGTGCCTATTATTCAATAACTTGGGCAACTGAGAAACTATGACTTCCATGTTTTCTTAAATCAATATTATATATTTACTTTTTTGCCACCAGTGTGTGCAAAAATCAACCACTCCAAATAGACTATTATCTCTTTTTTTTCATACAGAGGATGGAATATAGAAAGGGGGAGAGAGAGAGGAGGGCTAAGGAGGAAGAGAGAGGGGGGAGAGAGGGAGGAGAAACACCACAGCACTACTTTACCACTCATGGAGTTTCCCCTATGAATGGTGCTCCTATGAATACTTAGCATGGCAACGTGTGTGCTCTACTAAGTGAGCTATCTACTAGTCATCACCTCAATATGTTGTTTTAAATAACAAAAGCATCAAGGCACCTCTGCACCCTATGTGCATTTCATGAAAGATACTCTGTTAAGAGCAATAACAGATCCTCTAACAATATAAGAAAAGCCCCATTATAATCCTTTACTTTCAATACTGGTCAGGTTCTAGGTACCTGGAATACAATGTATTTAAATTCTGCAAAGCACTTTTTTTATAGGATAGGACAGAGTGAATTTTTTTATTATTTATTTATTTTTCCCTTTGTTGCCATTGTTGGTTTTTATTATTGTTGTTATTGATGTCATCGTTGTTAGATAAAACAGACAAAAATGGAGAGAGAAGGGGAAGACAGAGAGGGGGAAGAGAAAAAGAGACACCTGCAGACCTGCTTCACCACTTGTGAAGCGACTCCTCTCCAGGTGGGGAGCCAGGGGCTCGAACTGGGATTCTTATGCCAGTCCTTGCACTTTGCGCCACATGTGCTTAACACGCTGCGCTACCACCCAACTCCCTTTTTTATCTTTATTGATTTATTTATTGGATAGAGACAGCCAAAATCAAGAGGGAAGAGGGTGATAGAGGGAGAGAGACAGAGAGATACCTGCAGCCCTGCTTCACCACTTGTGAAGCTTTCCCCCTGCAAGTGGGGACCAGGCTCGAACCTGGGTCCTTGCACATTGTGACATGTGCACTCAACCAGGTGTGCCATCATCTGGTCCCAGGGCAGAGTGAAATTGAGAGAGGAAGGGAAGATAGGGGAAGAGAAAGAGATGACTGCAGACCTGGTTCACTACCTGTGAAGCAACTCCCATTTAGGTAGGGAGCTGGGGCTTGAACTGGGATACTTTCACAGGTCCTTGCACTTCGTACTATGTATGCTTAACCAGAAGCACTACTTCCGCCCCCCCAAAGGACTTTTTCTATTGAGTATTATTATTAATTGCTATTATTTATTTTGTTACTTATACCATTTAAAAAAACCTAACAACAGAGAGATACAGGATATATATGTCAAAGGGGAGAAATACCAAGGTAATCTGAATTCTATAGAAGGGTTTTACATGTTAAATTTCATTTCCACCACAAGTAACCTATAACATTCAGAAATACTGGAAAGTAGAATACATGTTTATTTTTGTCTCAAACAGTACCACTTAGGATAATTATACTATCAGTGCAAAATTCTTGCGAAGAAGGAGGAATAAATGCTAAAGAGTTTGAATCAATGACTTAGAATGCTGAACTGAGAACCTTTATTTCATCTGCTTGGTTACTGGACATAGTACTCATTTTGCTCACTCAAGTTACCACTTAGTCTCAAGTGCAATACACAAGTTTGACATGACAAGTTACATAGATGACATCTGTGGCTTATATGAACTCTTAACCAAGAACAGAGAAACATGGAGGAAAGAGTTACTAAAGGGAACTGAGTGATTTGCATGTATAAAGTGCAGTTCCCTTGAACAACTTTTACTGAGAAGAACCCTCAGGTCTGCTGAACTACTGACAGAGGATAAATCGACTCTAAATGTTGGTGGAGAAGATAGTGTCTTTGGTGCCTGTAGTTCCTGTTCCTGTCCCTGCAGGCCTGCAAGGCCCTATCTCTCAGTCCAAATGTACCCACGTACACCATACACCCTGAATCCCACTAGCCATAATGCCAGATGTGGGGTACAAAATAATTCTCATTTGTTCTCTTGCAGGCAATGAAAAAGTCACCCCATCTAAAGGAAATGGTGCACACTCTACAACTACTATTAGAGCCAAAATCTCTGAGTCACAGCCGCCTGCACAAGGCAATTTGGCCACTGGAAAATTCTGATTAATGACATTTTTTGAAAACCCAGAGTAACAACTTGACCTGACAAAAATTAGCATGTTTTTATCATTTTACCTTTTTTTTTGCCTTGGTTAACTATCACCTTCTTTCACCAGAGAAATAAAGCAGGTAAACTGAAAATTGTGCTGTAATGCAACTCAACCTCAAATCTGAATGAGTCACTCCCAGGGGTGAAAGTGGAGCTAAAAGGGGTCTGTTGCTAACTGGGCTTTGGAATCTCTGAATGTGCCACAGGGACACTCTCCAATTGTCTCCTTGCTGAGAAGTCTTCAAGTCTTAGGACTGAGTGTCAATCAGAATCACAGGCCTACCTGCCCCCAAATTGATGACTGGGTGAGAACAGAGAAGTCCCCAGCCAGCAACCCCTTCCACCCCAGTTCAGTGGCAGGTGAGGTGCCCCCCCCCCCACCCGCACTCCAGCCAAAGGTGATGGAGAGGCAACAGTGCTTCAATCTCCCTAACACAGCCCCTGCAGAATCAATCAACACTGAAGACGGTTCTGCTGGCAATGGCCATATTTTAATCCATACAAGAGTGCCACCGCTGATAAATCATGGATTCCGAATCCCAAGACCTTCACCGAGAGCGACAGGCTGGTGGAGTCCCCCAGCCAGGAGGAGCCCAGAGTTTCCTGGGCCAGTGCAGGCAGGTCCCCTCTGCTAGCCACCTCGCCGGAGCTCGCCACCCCCTCCCCACCTCTTGTAACTCTTCTCTCCTTTAGGCTCCCCAAGTCTAATTCATCCCTACATCCTGGGCACATCTCAGGGATGGGTGGTGGGTGAGGGGCGAGGCGGTGGGCAGCGGCCCCCCTACACACACACCCCAGCCAGCCCACCTGGCCGCACCCGCCGCCCCCTGGCCAAGGCGCACAGGGCTGTGCTCATCACATCATTATTTCTCCTGCAAGAGAGGGAAGGGGCGCAAGCAGCAACAGCTGCTGCCAGGGGAGGCTTGGTTACAAAATCCTCTTCTGGGTAGCGCCTTGCTTAGCAACCTCCCCTAAAAAAGCCAGCAAGCTTGCTCAAACTTGGAAAGCAGGGCGTTGGCCACCCCCTGCCAGCGCGCGCCTTCCCCCCACCCCAGTCGCAGCAGTTGAGGCCACCCCGCACCAGCGACCCCACACCTCTCCTTTCCCGGGGGTCCCAGAGAGCGTCACCACACGGAATTGACCAAGGAGGTTGGGGGTTGGGGTGCAATGTGCCGCCTGCCCCACCACCACCACGGTGGTTGCCCCTCTGGCGCCGGAACCCGAGTCCCAGTCATCATGTAGGCCTCTCGCTGGTCAGCCCCTCCATGGGTCTCCTGGCTACTGGGCTCACAGGGCCGAGGAGGGACCATCGCACCTCCGCGGCGCCCCACTCGAAGCCCGCAGTGCACCCCATAGCCTGGGACCCAGGGACCCCCCATGGTGCAGGACCGGAGTGCTGGCTCCAGGCACTCAGTGCCACCGGGGCGCGGGGCCACGCTGCCAGGGGACCTCGCTCTGGCTCAGGAGCAGCGACCTAAGCACTCTCGCCCCCAAGCAGTTTCCCGCAGGGTCCCCTGCCCACACCCACGCGCTCCACGGGACCCTACCCCGCCACCTGCCACCTCCCCTCCCCCCGACAGCGCCTGCGCCCCACCCAACAGGGTCCCATAGTCTCACCTTCCTCAGAGCAGACATCCTGGAGTGTTCCAGGCTCCGCAGGTGCCGGGCCACATGGCAAGCGGGCCCCTAGGCGGGCATCGCAGTCCCGTTGCCTTCGAGACTCGAGGCTCCGTTGGTCACTCAGTCAGGGTTCCTGTTGGTCCAGCGCTGCCGCCGCTGCTGCTGCCTAGCGCTGTGACCTCGCTCCAGCCTGGTTTTGGTCTGTGCCAGAGGCTGGCGACTGCACACTCAGTGCCCAGGGGGCACCTGCGCACTGGGGGGTGGGGGTGTGTGTGCGCTCCACCCAAGGGGCCAGCCCCCTGCACGCCTGGGGGGGCGCTCAGCCCCTGGTGCCTCACACCTCGCGCCCCAGCCCAGGCCCCTGGCCCGCCCTCCTTCACCCCACCACCAGAGTCCCTCCAAACAGACAACTGTTTTGCAGGGACCCTCGGGTCAAGCGGGGAAATGGGGACCGCTGAGGGCCCAGGGAGCATACCCTGCCAGGGCTGCGGCCTCCACCGCGGTGCGCTCAAGCCCAGCCCTGGGCGCTGCATAGTACCCTGCAGGACCTCGCAGCCCCACGCAGGAAGGCCCGCTGGGGACCCAAAGCTCCTGCGCGCGGAGCTCCTGTGCCCACAGAAGTCTTCAGAGTGGCTGCTCTGCTCCGTGCACCAGAGAGAAAGAGAGAGAAAGAAAGAAAGGAGAGAGGGAGTAAGGAAGGGAGGGAAGGCATGAGAGTGAGAGTGTGTATGCACGCTGGCAGAGTACAGTGATCAAATTGGAGTTGGCGACCCATAGTTGAACTCAACATCTGGAAGTATCTCTTTGAGATAGAAGATAAAGCCATTCTCATTACTTCCTAGACATGTTCTATGCCCTCAATTTAAAACATGGGCATTTCAACAGGCCAATAAAAATAAAATACCACGATGTGGAGTGTGGTTCAAAAAGAGGAGAGATATAGACAGACATACAGATAGAGAGACACAGAAAGAGGAAGGAAACCTGGAGAAATATGAAAGTCTTCTATAAATTTCCAAAAAAGATGATGCTAAGAAACTGCTCTCAACCCCTGTCCCCTAAACCTGTAGCCTGGAAGGCACTGTCCAGTACAGCTTTGGGGGTGTAAGGGGGCTATGCTCACAGAGGAATGAGTGCACTTTCCATGTAAACATGTTGAGCTCCTCTCATGAGCTGAACAAGAAAAAGGAAGAGACACATGCCACAGAGCTGGTGGTCAGGCCTTCAAGTGAGCTGACCTTCTCTGGAAGTTTTCTGAATGTCAGAGCCTGGGCAGCAACACTCCCAGTAAGCTTTTCTGCCTGAATAGCAGCAGTGCTTTGTCCCAAAGCCCGTAACAACTCTGGTGCTCCCCTGCCTATGGGGAGCTCTCCAGGGGCAGACATGAGCGAGGTACAGAGGTACATTTTATATCCCTGCTTCCAGCAGCAGCCGTCAGTTGTGCTGCACATCTTGTGCCATCATTACCCGTCAATGGACATCAAATATGCACCTGTCACATCCAACAAAGCTGATGCTTCAAGTTTCCCATCAATTCCACTCTTTAGAGACTGGGTCTAATGATCATTCTTTTCTTCAGAAATGACGTGTTCCCCAGGGAAGCCACTTTCAAAAGATGTCAGTTAATGTGTATTTATTTGAATGTCACCTGCATCATAAAGCAAACCCTCCACAATGGATAGAAGGTTTCTGGAATAACAGAATACCTGCCCTCTGGAGGATACGTCCCTACAAGGCCTGAGTGAGGCGCGTGGTAGGCAGAAGGCTCAGGATCACATCCATCCCTGTGAGAGAGTTGGTGGGCTCTCTTCCTGTTCCTGTGGCTCACTCATTTCCAAAGGGCCAGGGCTTGGGGTTGACCCTTGTGTATCCCTCAGTAAAGGACCTCTCTTCCTATCTGGTCCTCAGCTGAGCGATATCTCAGCATCTCTCATTTTTGAGGCTCATAGGTGTTCAACCAGATGACCCTCAGGGCTCTTTCAAGTCCTGTATTCTGTGTCCCTGTGATTTCCAGATCAGGTCACAGGTGGTTGGGTTATGAGGGACCAGATGTTCAGACCCTCCTGTACTCCAGTGATCATTCAAGGGGAGTCGAGATCATGTTCATGTTTTCCACTCTCATATATTCTCCCGTCCTTTGCATACCAGATAAGCACTATTGCTGTGCCTGACCCCTCCATCTCTCTCTCTCTCTCTCTCTCTCTCTCTCTCTCTTTCTGTGTCTGTCTCTCTATCTCTCCACTAGATACACACAGTGCAGTATTCCCAGTTGAGGCCTGTCTCAGGCTATAGGGTGAATGTTATAGGTGAATGTTATAGGTTACTTGTGGTGGAAATGAATGTTATAGGTTACTTGTGGTGGAAATGAAATTTAACATGTAAAACCCTTCTATAGAATTCAGATTACCTTGGTATTTCTCCCCTTTGACATATATATCCTGTATCTCTCTGTTGTTAGGTTTTTTTAAATGGTATAAGTAACAAAATAAATAATAGCAATTAATAATAATACTCAATAGAAAAAGTCCTTTGGGGTGTCCGGCAGTAGTGCTTCCGGTTAAGCATACATAGTACGAAGTGCAAGGACCTGTGAAAGTATCCCAGTTCAAGCCCCAGCTCCTTACCTACAGGGGAGTTGCTTCACAGGTAGTGAACCAGGTCTGCAGTAATCTCTTTCTCTTCCCCTATCTTCCCTTCCTCTTTCAATTTCACTCTGTCCTGGGACCAGATGGTGGCACACCTGGTTGAGTGCACATGTCACAATGTGCAAGGACCCAGGTTCGAGCCCGGTCCCCACTTGCAGGGGGAAAGCTTCACAAGTGGTGAAGCAGGGCTGCAGGTATCTCTCTGTTTCTCTCCCTCTCTATCACCCTCTTCCCTCTTGATTTCTGGCTGTCTCTATCCAATTAAAAAATCAATAAAGATAAAAAAGGGAGTTGGGTGGTAGCGCAGCGTGTTAAGCACATGTGGCGCAAAGTGCAAGGACTGGCATAAGAATCCCAGTTCGAGCCCCTGGCTCCCCACCTGGAGAGGAGTCGCTTCACAAGTGGTGAAGCAGGTCTGCAGGTGTCTCTTTTTCTCTTCCCCCTCTCTGTCTTCCCCTTCTCTCTCCATTTTTGTCTGTTTTATCTAACAACGATGACATCAATAACAACAATAATAAAAACAAACAAGGTCAACAAAAAGGAAAAATAAATATTAAAAAAAGAAAAAAAATTACTCTCTCCTATCCTATAAAAAAAGTGCTTTGTATAATTTAAATACATTGTATTCCAGGTACCTAGAACCTGACCAGTATTGAAAGTAAAGGATTATAATGGGGCTTTTCTTTTTATTGTTAGAGGATCTGTTATTGCTGTATACAGAGTATCTTTCATGAAATGCACATAGGGTCCAGAGATGCCTTGATGCTTTTGTTATTTAAAACAACATATTGAGGTGACTACTAGGAGATAGCTCACTTAGTAGAGCACAAACTTTGCCATGCTAAGTATTCATAGGAGCACCATGCAGAGGGGAAACTCCATGAGTGGTAAAGTAGTGCTGTGGTCTTTCTCCTCCCTCTCTCCCCCTCTCTCTTTCTGTCTCTCTCTCACTCTCTGTCTCTCTACCCCTTTCTATATTCCATCCTCTGTATGAAAAAAAGAGATAATAGTCTACTTGGAGTGGTTGATTTTTGCACACACTGGTGGCAAAAAAGTAAGTATATAATATTGATTTAAGAAAACATGGAAGTCATAGTTTCTCAGTTGCCCAAGTTATTGAATAATAGGCACTTTGACTACAGATTTTAAAGGAGTGTTAATTAGATATATTTTATTGACTCACAGAATAGATTTGCCCTGGTCTTTCACTGGACACAATAAAAATAACTATGCCTTTGTGTCCTGGGCAGAAGGGAGTCCTGTGTCAGCACTGCCAGTACATTGGTTATGAAGAGTTGTGTTCAGGAAGTCAGTCGTAAGGACAAGATGAGTCAGTGGGCAGCACATATACCTTACCATGAGTTTGAGTCTGGGCACCACATGGGAGTCCTATGGATAGCACTGTGGTAGCTCCCCTGATGAGGCAGAATGATGATGTGATACTCCTCTTCTCTCCTGTCCCCCAGATAGTGAAGAAAGAAAAAGGGCCAAAGAGGTCTCTCAGTAGTGTTATCTGCCACGCATGAAACCATAAATTGATGTTGCATATGTACAAGGCTCAGAGCTCATTTCTGGCACTACATTAAAACAAATAAATAAGCAGGAAGTCAGCAAGCAGAGTGTTCTTGTGCAGTTAAATCACTTGTAAGGACTGACAAAGTTGCTCACTTGGATAATGCAGAGCTTTGCCACATGTGTGACCCAAGTTTGAGCCCGGGCCCCCATAGCATTGAAGAAAGCCTCAGTTCTCCGGTCTCTCTCACTCTTTCTACTTCTGCATATTAAAAAGAAAAGTCATTCTTGATCCACCATAATTTTACTTAATGATGTTTTTATCAAACAGTCCATTCCCAGAAGACTGACATTTTCTTTGTCTGGGTTCTGGAGTGTGTAAGATGGTGTGTGTGTGTGTGTGTGTGTGTGTGTGTGTGTTTGTGTGTGTGTGTGTGTGTGTGTGTTTGTGTGTGTGTGTGTGTGTGTGTGTGTGTGTGTGTGTGTGTGTGTGTGTGTGTGTGTGTGGTGTCAGGGCTCTCCTTTTGAAAGGCCAAGTCTCAGCTCTGTCCTGTCGTATGCCAACACAGATAGGAGCACTTACCCTGCCTTCTAGCCTGAACAATAGTGACAAGGAATGGACTGAGCTGTCCATGGAAGCTGGAGTTCAGTAGCCACTGCTCTGCTTTTTCAGCCATTACTTTCTGCCCCTATGCTGTGGAGATGCTTCTCAGTCAGCAGCTCCTGGTCCTCACATTCAGTCCCTTGGAATGACAATCCTCTTGGGTTGATCTGTCATTTCTCAGAGAGAACATTATAGGGCTCACTCTTGAGAAAATGTACCTCTCTCCTGAATTATTCCCAGTCATTTTTCCATGATGGATGCCTCCAGCTTTTATTCTTAAACTCTATTTCCTGCTAGAAGAAGTTGTCCTGCACTCTTGCCCCTGTGATTGGCCCTCCATATACATTTGCATGTAAATTTCCATGGACTATCATATTTGTCTTTTTGAGAGTCTTGCTATTTTCAAAATGGGTTCTGCTTTGTCTAATGAGAACCCTTCCTGTTTGAGAATTTTGGTATCCAGGCATTAGATAACATGACATTTATTTATTTATTTTTGAGCTGAGACAGAAACATGCCTTTTGAGCAGAGGGAATCCTTGGGAGGAAGGCTGAAAGGGAGTAGGGCCTAGAATTGTTGCTGGGTGCCAACAGCTTAGATGGTGACTGTCTGTACACAGAGCAACATGGCCACTTTAATGTGAAATCAGGCAAGAATCTGGTTGTCTGTCCATGGCAACCACAGTAAAGTATGAGTTTTTCTAAAAAAAATAATAATAATTACACGAAAACTACTGAAGAGCAAGATTTTCAGTCTTCATCTGATATTCTCATCTTGTGTAGTCATAGAATAACAAAAAAGAAAAAATTTAATGAGTCATTGCTAAAAAGGAACATTTGCAACATGACTTTCCTTAAAATCATAGAAAATATTTAATAGTAACTTTTTAAGTTTAGGTAGACATTACCTTTAAAATGATGTACTATACTCTGCACAAAAGAAAAAAAGTACTGAACTAATCCACCAGAACCTGTAAGTATATATGTTAAGCCAGCCAAGATTTTATTATCCCCTTGTCTTTCATGAAAAGTTGTCCTGCTCTCCTGCATGAGGATGAATTGGAGCCCCCCTGGGGTGACAGTTCAAGTGGTATCACTGAGTTCTGATCCTAATACTCAAAAGGGGACAGAATCAATGCTGATTTGATAGGATTGTCACAAGGATGAAGTGAAACTGTGGCTGTACAGCATACAGAATTTAGAGAAGCTCCGGAGGTGACTCAGCAGGTAGAACACACAGCCTGTGTGTGTGAGAGTCCCAAGTTCAATCCCTGGTATGTACATGCTAGAGTTGTTACTGATTCTCTCTTTCTCCTAAATAAGTACATACATACACAATGAACTTTCCCCCCTTTTTATTTGATAGGACAGAGAGAAATTGAGAGGAGGGTGAGGAGACAGCCAAAGAGAAAGAGGAAATACTTGCAGTACTGTGTCACTGCACATGAAGCTTTCCTCCTGCAGATGGGTACCTGGGACTTGAACACCAGTGCCACTACAACATGTGTGCTCAACTGGGTGCACCACTGCCCAGTCTCCATATTTTAAAAAGAAAGCATTTAGCATAGTGCTCACAGTCATGCTCAATGAAGCTGGTTCATTGGGACCCAGTTGCAGCCATCTTGCATAGGTTGTGACCAGGCCATCTTCATATTACCATCCACCCAGAAAATAATGATTTACAGGACAGTTCTTACATGAGTTACTTTTTCATCCTTCCATAATAGGTATCTACACACCATTCCCACCATCAATTTTGCCCCACCACTGTGCATTGGGTTCCTGATAGCCACTCAACTCCCTTCCTTGGGCTTTCTACAATGGATAACATCTAGTCTGGTTTTCACCCAGTGTTTTATCTTTCTTTCTTTTTAAAAAAAATTTATTTATTGCCTTTTGTTGCTCTTTTTTACTGTTGTAGTTACTACTGTTGTTGTTGTATAGGGCAGAGAGAAATGGAGAAAGGAGGGGAAGACAGAGAGGTGGGAGAGAAAGACAGACACCTGCAGACCTGCTTCACTGCCTGTGAAGCGACTCCCCTGCAGGTGGGTAGCTGGGGGCTCAAACAGGGATCCTTACACCAGTCCTTGCGCTTTGTGCCACGTGCACTTAACCCACTGTGCTACCACCCGACTCCCTGTGTTTTATCTTTCTTAAGTTCCACGTATAAGTGAGATCATATCGTGTTCATTCTTCTCCTTTTGATTGATGTCACTTAACATGATTTCTTCAAGTTCCATTCAAGATGGGACAAAAGAGATTATTACATCATTTTAAATAGCTGAATAGTATTCCATTATGAATATAGACCACAACTACCTTTCTCTTCTATTCCGTTCTCCTTCCTCCTCCTCATCCTTCTCTTCTCTACTCTTCTCTTCTCTTCTCCCCTCACCTCAGCTCACCTCCCCTCACCTCCCCTCTCTTCCTCTGACCTCCCCTCCCCTCCTCTCGCTTTCCCCCCCCCTCAGAACAGCAGCTTAAATCCAAGTCTTTAAACATGGTAATATGTGTGTTTAATTGGATGCACCACTGCCTACCCCTAGACGCTAACTTTCTTAACCACCTGTCTGTTGTTGGGCATTTAGCATGGTCTGTTGTTGAGCTATTTTCCCAGAGAATTATGGCTGCGGTTCTGAATGTGAAACCATGTGGGTGAAGTCTTAAGCTTTTGTCTCTAAATCCAAGCTACTTTTCTGCCCCCCCCCCAACACTTGGGAAGCAGGGTGAGTGTCCCAATGAGAACTTAGATGTGATATCAGTACCACTTTCTGATCCACAGGGTGGGCCAAGTAACACTCTGCACCTTCTATGGAATAGCATCTCACCATCAAAATCTCCCCATCCACCCAGACCACCTGCCCCTGCCACCTTTCTTCTGGAGAGACAGTCTTATAAAACAGTGCCTGGGGAGTTGGGCGATGGAGCAGTGGGTTAAGTGCATGTGGCACAAAGCACAAGGACCGGCGTAAGGATCCCTTTTAGAGCCCCCATCTCTCCACCTACAGGGGAGTCACTTCACAAGTGTTGAAGCAGGTCTGCAGGTGTCTGTCTTTTTCTCCACCTCTCTGTCTTCCCCTCCTCTCTCCATTTCTCTCTATCCTATCCAACAACAACAACATCAATAACCACAACAACGTTAAACAACAAGAGCAACAAAAGGGAAAATAAATAAATTAAACAAAACAAAACAAAAAAACAAACCAGTGCCTGGTCTTATTTAGCTAAGATCTGACCGAAGACGTCATACTATTCTGTGGATGAGTGAGTGAGACTGTGGGACACATTACAGATTCTCCAGATCTGTCTGACCTTGTCTTGTGAACACTGCCACTTCCTGTGGGCCCAGTACTCTGCTCTTGGGTACTGTTACTCTGTACCAGTTTCTGACTCACCTATACAAGGACAAGATTCCCTGATTTTTAATTTAATGAATAAATTTATTTAGCCTTTTCCGTGTTTTCTTCTCATTTGTTCTTTATGACCTCACTAAATAGCTACTTCTGCTGTGCCTGTGTCTCAGGTCTTAACTGCCAAAAGTCAATCTATCTGTGTGGCCCTGGGTCTCTGCCTGTCTCAGGGAACATTCTGTGGAAGATTTGTTCTCCAGGCTTCCCAGCTAGAGTATGGCACTGTCTTTAGGGGTTGAGATTCAGTAAATGGTCAAGTTTGGCAGTCTCCCAGTTTCCACATAATTTTGAATGAATAAATAAATCCACAACCAACTAACTCCATAGTCCACTACTAGAAAGTGTCTTAATGGCATGTTTTCACATTTCTTCTATAAATTGTGTGAGAGAGACAGATGGAGCTAGAGGACCTCATGAGCATGTTAGTGGGTATGAATACTTTTTATTTGCTTGTAATAGGATACCTTTGACTCTTTAAAAATAACTTCAATCTTTTGTAATATTTTGACAAGTTTCCCAACATTTGTTTTCTGGTTCTATTAAAAACGAAGTACTGAAATCTATACTATAGACAATTCAGATTTTTTTTTTGCCTCCAGGCTTAATCTGGTGCGCGGTGCCTGTGCTGCAATCCATTGATCCTGGAGGCTGTGTTTTTCCTTTTGTTGCCCTTATTGTTTACTGTTATTGCTGTCATTGTTGTTGTATAGGACAGAGAGCAATCATGAGAGAGAGGAGGAGAAGACAGAGAGAGGGAGAGAAGGATAGGCAGACCTGCTTCACCGCTTGTGAAGTGATCCCGTGCAGGTGGGGAGCTGGAGGCTCGAACCTGGATCCTTATGCCTGTTCTTGCGCTTTGTACCATGTGTGCTTAACCTGCTATGTTACCTGCCCCCCAGCAATTTAGAATTTTTCACAAACTGTTGATGTTGTCTTTCCAGTCTTTCATCATGATAACTAGATATTCCCAAGTCTATACTATGCTGTTGATGTCATCAACCATCATTAGGCCCAGATTTTAATTTTTTGTAAGGCAAGTTACATTGCTCTTTGAAGTCTGAACATTATTTCTTAGTCTTCAATTTATCTATTTGTTTATATTTCCTTGTTTCTATAATGATATTGTACTAAGGGTCATAGCACACATTTAAAAAGCACTACTATTCCAGGGCCTGGTGGTGGCTCAACTGGCAGAATTGGTAGCACACGCTACCAAGCACAAGGACCCAAGTTCAGGTCCTTGGTGTCTTCCTTCAGGTACCTTCATGGGCTGTGAAGCAGTGTTGCAGACATCTCTCCTTCTCTGTGTCTCTCTATTCTTCTTTCTCTATGTCTCTTACTCTCTAAAGAAATGTCTGCCTGTAATGGGGAAGTAGTGTAGGTAACATATTCCAGTGGCGGCAAGAATACCACCACCATTCTTTCTGCATCCAGCAGTTTCATTTCTGGGAACATATCGTAAGAAAATTATCATGAATTTATAGGAAATTAGCTGAACAGATGTTCTCTTCAGCTTTGTTCATTGTAAGAAGTTGGAAAATAGCATTAACCATTGGATAAAGCCAGTGTGAAAAGTAAAAGAAGAGAAAAGGGAAAGAAAACTACATGTATGCATTAAAAGGATGAAAGCTTAATACAAAATACTGTGCTCAGTGAAGAAAAGCAGGCCCTTGTACCCCAAATACCTGTCATCCTTTTCAATCCTGACACCAATCTAACTATGTCAACCCGTCTGACTGAGTTTGTCCTTATCTAACCAGATTGGAAGACCATGTGGGAGAGTGTGTTACTGTGGTCTGAAGTGCATATGCCACTTCATTCTGTTGTGTTGCCTCCTCACATGCCACACTCAGGGTGGGGGATAAAAGTCCCTTAGGGCCCAGGAAGAATAAGGTGTGTGTGTGTGTGTGTGTGTGTGTGTGTGTGTGTGTGTGTGTGTGATGTGAATCTTTGACTGTTTCATGGAACTGGGAAACCTGCCATGTTCCTTTTCACAGAATAGAGACCAGACCTCCTGAGGTTCTCCAGAGGATTGTAACCTGTATTTCACAAACCTAATATTGGTTTGAAAAGCCACTCAACACTGTAAAAACTGGGAGAAAGTCTAAGCTTGTCTGATAAAGAAGGGACTCCAAAAGCTGGATAAGGGCAGGAGACTAGCTCACTCAATGATGGTCTCTTTAGCCAGTGTCAAGCCACTTTTATCACCTAGGGTCCTATCCAGAGGATCATAGGATTCCCCCATAGATGATGTGGGGCAAGACCTCTAGGAGTTCCCTCTAACACCACTGGTCACATCCATTGGGAATATTACCATAAACTCCATTCAAAGCACTGTGTTTAAAATGGGAGTTGCCTCAGATAAATCAGATCTAGAGACAGCTTCAGAAATGATGGAAAATTTCCTTTCCTTTTATGTTCATTTCCACCTCCATGTTTCAGAGACAGTATTTAAAATTTTTATTTATAAAAAGGAAACCCTGACAAAAACCACAGGATATGATGGGTACAATTCCCCACAATTCCTGCCACCAGAATGCCATATCCCACCCCCTCCCCTGATAGCTTTCCTATACTTTCTCTCTCTGGGAGTATGGAACCAGGGTCACTATGGGGTACAGAAGGCGGAATGTTTGGCTTCTGTAATTGCTTCCCCACTGAACATGGGTGTTGGTAGGTCGATGCATACTACCAGCCTGTCTCTCTTTCCCTAGTGGGGCGGGGTTCTGGGGAAGCAGAGCTCAAAGACACATTGGTGTGGGGTTTTCTGCCCACGGAAGTCCAGTTGGCATCATGTTAGCATCTGGAACCTGTTGTCTAAAAAAAGAGTTAACATATAAAACAAACAAACAAACAAACAAAAGTTGACTAATCATTATCCTAAATGCTGTAAAAGTTCATATGAAGAGTTGGGGGGTATCCATTTTAGAGTTAGTTATAGTTCTATTTTAGGTGTATTCCAAAGAGCCTATGACTATACTACTCTTTTTTTCCTGAGCCTAACATCTAATATGCAGGTGGATCTAAGTTATTGTCTGTGGAGATGATATCATGGCTGGAGAAAGGACCAGAAATCTGGATCAGCGAAAAGAGTAGCTCCCAAGTATGGGATAGGTGTATAAATATTGTTGACTGTAAACCACATCAATTTGATCTGATCTGGTGACCATATTAAGCTTTGGAGCCTATATGACTGCTGCATCCCTATAGAACTGAGTTCACATTCTGTGGTCATGAGTAGGAATGGTCCAAGCTGCCCCAATTTCAGTTTCCAACTTCCTCAGATGGAAAACAGAGAAACATTCTCTACTCAGAGACTATTTGAAAAGATAGAGTCAGCTATTATTAATAATTTGAAACAAGGGCAACAAAAGGATAAATAAACAAAAAAAAGAATTTGAAGGCATCTTTTTAAAAATTAACAAGCAATATATATATATATATAATTGGGGGCCTGGCTGTAGTGCAGTGGATTAAGTGTACATGGTACAAGGCTCAAAGCCTGGCCTAAGGATCCTGATTTGAACTCCTAGCTCCTGACCTGTGGGGGGTGGGGTCACTTCAAAAGTGGTAAAGATGGACTGGAGGTGTCTCTCTCTCTTTCTCCATCTCTGTCTTCCTGTCCTCTCTCAGTTTCTCTCTGTCCTATCCAACAACAATAACAACATTGTTAATAACAACAATGATAAGCAACAAAAGGGAAAATAGCCTCCAGGATCAGTGGATTATAGTGCAGGCACTGAGTTCCAGCAATAACCCCAGAGGTAAAAAAAAAAAATCAACATTTTTCATGTGAAATCATAGGAGACTAAAAAAGATATGGCTTTTACCTCCCCAGAACCCTGCTGCCTCACTTGGGAAAGACAAAAACAGGTTGGGAGTATGGACCCACCTGTCAATGCCCATGTCCAGTGGAGAAGCAATTACAGAATTCAGAACTCCTCCTTCTGCACCCCATAAAATCTTTGCTTCAGTGGTTGGGCAGTAGCACAGCGTGTTAAGTGCACATGGTGCAAAGCTCCAGGATTGGAGTAAGGATCCCAGTTCGAGCCCGCAGCTCCCAACTGTAGGGCGGCCACTTAACAAGTGGTGAGGCAGGTCTGCAGGTATCTGCTTTTCTCTCCCCACCTCTGTCTTCCCATCCTCTCTGGATTTCTCTTTGTCCTATCCAACAACAATAGCAATGGCTACAATAACCACAGCAGTAACAACTAGGACAAAAGAATGGAAAATAATGACCTCCATGAGCAGTGGACTGTAGTGCAGGCACCAAGCCACAGCTGTAACCCTGGAGGAAAAAAAAAAGAAATCTTTGGTCCATTCTCCCAGAGAGACAAAGATTAGGGAACCTTCCAGTGGAGGGGAGGGTATAGGGAACTCTGGTGACTGGAATTGTATGGGATTGTGCTTCTCTTATCCCACAATCTTGTTAATCATTATTAAATCAATAATTTAAAAAAAAGATAAAAAATCTATAAAAACACAGAAGCACACTATCTGCTAGCTACCTTCTTAGTAACTTTCTGAAGCATCACATCCATTCTGTATTATATTTAGAAAAGAGTTTATTCTAGCTAGCTTAACACAAATACTAAAGAAAACATGTTCTTTATACACTTGTTGCTGGAGGAACATTGCTTGGTTTTTTTTCCTATTTTTATTAGTGATTTAATAATGGGTTTAATTATTGTTATTGTTGAGTCATATGATTGATTTGATTTATTTGTGATCAGTATCTTGTCAGTTTTGTGACATCCAGGTATCTTCTCCCAATTTCCACGTTACCTTTGTGTGTGTGTGTGTATGAAATTTTCTTTTAATGTGAAGAAGCTGTTAAATTTGATGTAGTCCCAGTAATTTAACCTTGTTTTAGTTTTGCTTACCCATAGTGTGACGAGTCTCCAAATAGAGCCTGATGTTAAATTGTGGACGTGTTTCACCAATGTTTTCTTCTCTATAATTTTTAGTTTCAGTTCCAATAACCAGATCTTTAATCCATCTTGAGTTATTTGGCATACGGTGTTAAAGGCTGGTGCAGTTTCATTTTTCATTGACTACCCAGCATCAGCTATTGAAGAGGCCTTTTTCCCTCCCACCCCCCTCTGAAAAGGTTTTTGACCTTTATTATGTACACACATATGGGTTTGTTTATGGAATTTCAATTTTTTTTGTTGGTCTATAAATTGGTTTTGTTCCTGTACAGTATGTAACATTAATTACTATTGTTTTGTAGCATCAATGGAAGTCAGGAATGTTATGTGTGCATTGTTTGGTTTTTGCTAGACTGCTATGGTGCTGACTCCCCTCTGGACATCTTTAATAAAATATTTTCAATAAATGTGAAAACGCATACCTTGGAATTCATAGTGTGATTATTAATACATGATTGTTAGTTTCTATATTTAGCATATTTAATAAATATTAAAGTAGACTTTTAAATTAATTCATCTCTATATAATTCAATTATATGGCAAAGTTAGTAAAAATGTAAAACCAAGGTCTCTTTTACAATCTTCTCCTTGGGAAACAGAAGATGGCTTGTCACTTATAAGCCAGGTTCTAGTAGGAATGAACATGTCTGGCTCCACTCTGAAACATTTCTTTTTAATATTTACTATGGCTTTCAATTTCCCATCATTTCCCATCCAAGTTCAGCTCATTAGCAAATACAGTAGCAAGTCTAGAATGAAATTTTCAAGAGAAAATGATCATGTCTTTTACTTCCAAAAGCCTGAAGATTCAGTGAAAAGACAGGTATTTATTTCTTCTAGTGTAGGTGATTATTTTTCTTATGATTAATGAAGAAATAGCTACAATTCATGACCAGAGGGTAAGCTTTTGCCCAGGGGTTCTTTTCATCCTTTTGTTAATTAGTAAATTCCTAAGCCCAATTAGTCAAGTAATGACTTGACTACTTTCTTTTTTTATTATCTTTATTTTTAATATTTATTATTCCCTTTTGTTGCCCTTGTTTTTGTTATTGTAATTATTGTTGTTATTGATGCTATCGTTGTTGGATAGGAGAGAGGGAAGAGGAGGGGAAGACAGAGAGGCAGAGAGAAAGATAGACACCTGCAGACCTGCTTCACCTCCTGTCAAGCGACTCCCCTGCATGTGGGGAGCCAGGGGCTTGAACCGGGATCCTTACACTAGTCCTGGAGCTTTGCGCCACCTGCGCTTAATCTGTTGTGCTACCACCTGACTCGCTATTTGACTACTTTCTTTGTAAATAGAATTAGGTAAATTAATTCTCCTCCAGGACCATATTTAAAGCTGACTCTCCATCAAAATCCAAAGGCACACACCTGTGAAAAATGGCAAAAAGGCACTGAAGTTCCAGGTTCAATCTGCCATACCACCGTAAGCCACAGTTGAGCAGTGCTATGGTAAAATAAAAATAAAATAAAACAAAATAAAGAATTTAAATAAAAAATAAATCTACCACCCTCAAAAGTATGTCTTTGGGGGAAAATAATTTCAAGGGAGGAGAATAATGGAGATTCCTTTTTAGAGATAAGGCCAACTTCTTGGGAAAAGTTGACCAGTGAGGAAAGCAGAATTTTATGTGTAGTCATGTCCTTTTATTCACCATGTCTCTTCTTGCTAAGCTTACGAGCTGGCCTTCTGTTACCCCCTCACAATGTCCTCTGTGTTAACTAAGCTATTAAAGATGGTGTCGAAGAACACATGGTGAATTCCTCACCATATCTGACTCTCATATGTGAAGGTGGTGTGCATGTTATTAATCACCCTTTATTTTTCTCTAATCCATCTTTTGAATGCCTACTTAAGCAGTATCTGAAGAACTCTGATGGGTAGAGGATAATTTCTTTCTTGTTTGAACACTATAGAACATTCATATTTAGTCTTTTTTTTTTCCCTTCCTTTTTTTACTCACTTGGCCAATGTACTCCCAATGTGCAGGTGTCTAAAAATCCCTGAAAAGCATGCTTTCTCTTCATTTTTTGCTGAGTTTATGTGTGAGGAAATTTTATTTATTTGTTTAAATTTCTCAATTTTCTTTTTTTTTATTAATATTATTTTTGAAAGAATGGAGAGACACACACAGAGAACCCCAAGTTTAGTTTTATATGTCATCTTTGGGGGAAATGTTTCTTTTTAATATTCTGTTTACTTATCTATTTCCTGGGTAGAGACAGAAATTGAGAGGGAAGCAGGAGATGATGAGATTAGAGAAAGGACAATTAGGAAAGTGCCCTTCATTTTCCCAGAATGCCAGTTTTGACCTGTGACCTTCTGACTTGCATGTGGTGCACAGGTCAGCAGAATGAGTGACTATCCCATGAACTATTGTCCCCACACTTGGCCTCTGTCTGGGAAGTGCTGGCTAAGGAGTAAAAGGCTAGTAGCTGAGGGACTAGTGTGGGAGAGGCGTCACCTTGAGCTTTGCTGTGAAGTGTGCTGATGACAGTAACAGCCATCCAGAAATCAGAAGTGCACCATCTCTAGTCTCTGCTACTGTACTCAGCCATGTACTTGCTGTGGCCCCCGGGACATTGACAGGTGGGAATCAGGCAGAGTCCTCAGTGCCTGTCTGGCTGTGGGGAGCCCTTCTTCCAGCACTGAGGAAGCTAGGTGCCACCCTGCGGAGGCCTGGGGAACAGGCAATACACACATAGTAGCTCCAGTGGAGCTGTTAGCTGCCTGCAGACACACATGACCTCAGCTGATGCAGAGCAGCCCTGAGGAGCCCACCAAGGGCTGATCTGAGCCCCGAGCAAAGAGAGGGGTAATCTAAGGCACAGAGTCAGGGAGTGATCTTTGTTATAGCAATAAGCAAGAAAATACAGTAAAAGACTATATAACTACATATATACCATGAAAGGAATAATGAGCGAGAAATTTCTGTGAAAAGACCAGGGAGTAAGGGATTAAGGAAGAAGACTCAAATGAAATGATCTGGATATGGAATGCTGATATTTTCCATTGTGACCCCACTAGACAAAAAGTTTAAAAGTCTTAGTCAAAGGGCTTCAAGTCTTCCACACATGGATGGCAGGACTGAGGAACAATGCAAAATCCTGCAAAGTATTAGCCTGTAATTGTTCTCAATTGTATATCATAAACTAACAGGAAAAAGAAAGGGTCAGTTCTCAGAAGGGGAAGGCTGGCTGTAGGCATTCCAGCAGACACCCAGGTGGCCTTACTGATTGCAGACCTGCCAGGGGAGCCCCCAGCAAGGTGCTGAGAAGAGCCCTGAGCTCCTTAGCAGCTGATCAGGGTGTAGATAGACAGGGTGCTGCCTGGACCCCGCTCAGAGAGGTCTGAGATGGTCCATCACTGCGCCTTTCTCTATGTGTCACTCTCCCAGCTTGGAATTAGGAGGCTGGCTTATTGTCATGCCTGAAATGAAACACAGAGAGCTGTCTTAGTCAAGTCACATTCTCAGACAGTAGCTTCCTCTTGATTCCTGAAGAAATGAATTATCCCAGGAGAGAATTTTTCCAAGGAGATAAATGCATGAAGGGGCTGAGTATTGCCCACCTGGTGAGCACAAATGCCACAGTGAGCAAGGACCTGGGTTCTTGCCCCTGTGCCCACCTACAAAAAGGGAAAGCTTCAGGAGCTGGAAAGCAGATGTGTAGGCATCTCTCCTTCTCTCCCCTCTGTCTTTCTCTCCCATTTTAATGTGTCTCTAGCCATTAGGTAAATTGAATCATTATCAGGAGTTAAATATATTAAAACCTAGACAGCACATAGTAGAAACCTTTCCTCTCAAATCAATACAGCAAAAATTTGCAGCCTCCACTAAGACTGTGCTGCCAGAAGAATGAAGTCCTGCCATTGTTGGGATGTGATTCTCTTGTCCTGTTTTAAACAACCAGAATGCCTTGTGTCTCACACAGACTGGTTGCTAGACTAATCTCACATGGCCTAGGCTCACCCAACTCATGGTGTAGATGAGCAGTGTCCAGGAGCCTGGTCACCTTTGTACCACTGGCATCAGTCAGGAAGAAGGTGCCTACCTCTAGCAGAACAGGGGCCAGGATGGAGGGCCTCACTCCTCCCTCTCCTCCTCCTTAATTCCTGTATGGTTGTGGGTGCACAGCACGGCCATGAGGCAAGAGAACTGAGTGCGGGTGGCCTCCTCCTTCTGGTGGACCAGATGGACACAGTCCCTGATATCCTCCACTGCCAGGTTCACAGGGGTTGCCCAGGGCATAGTTGTAGAGTGACACCTTGTGGGTGGCCCTGTCCCCATAGCCCATCAGATAGTCAACCCTGAGCTCAGAGGTAGTGAGGTCCAGCAGAGGCAGCCATGAGAGGGCCCCGTGCAGACGGGTGGACAAGGAGCTCTGCCAGATGCTTTCCACATCATGGAAGGCGGTGACAGTGTCACTCCTCTGGCCCACAGCCACCAAGATGCTCTTCTGGTGGCCTCTGCCAACAGAGCTGCCCAGGGTCCAGATAGAGTCACCTCCAGCGCAGAGACCTGTGAACATAGCAGTGGGTTTAGCAATGGACAAAGGAGGCACCCGAGGCAGCAGAGCAGAGGCAGTGAGAGGATGAAGGACTTGGAGAACCAAGGGGCCGAGGGTCCACTACCTCACTGACACCATTGCAGAGGGACTTATGGGGAGAGCAAACCCAGTCTAAAATCTTGGAGATGATTCCTGCATATCAGCAGGAAAATGTTTAATGAGGAGTTGAAACAGGAGACCAGGATTCACTAATTTTTACTGAATTTGAAGGTGTGGAACTAGAGTTGGCTTTTTAATTGATAACTTAAGAGGTTTCTGTAAAGTTGACACTGGAAGTTATCATGCTGGGTCATTGTTAATTCTGGTGTATATTCTGGTCCCATTTCCCCAGGGAGTTTCGTTTTCAGTGTCCTGAGCTTGTTTTCAGGAGGGGATAGATGGCCAGAGAGGTGGCACTTGCAGCAAAGGGTGCAGTTCCCCTCTCCCCTGCTGACCTGACCTGGGGACCTGGACTTGAGGAGGAGCTGAACTGGGGTGTCCTCTAGTAGCTGTTCCAGAAGGAAGAACTCCTGGCAGCTGGAAACTGAGCTGGAGTCTTCCTGTCCTGTGACAGGTCCTCAGTCACGGGCGGTGGTGCCATTCCATTTTCATGGTGATAGTCACAGTCTGTGAGGAGAGAAATCCAAGCATAGGTTCAGGCTGAGGTGCCGTGATGAGCCCATTGTGATCCCAGAATGTGCCCACAGCTTAGCAAGGGAGCTATGTTTTTCTTGGAGACGTGCATGGTTTCTAGGGGCTACTGGGTTCCTTCCAGTCCATCGTCCCCCCATGGACTTGGTTTTCAGGGTCATGAGTTTGTTTCAGGAAGGAAGATCTGACCTAGTAAGATGAATTTACAGGAACCCAGGGGGTCCCCTCTCCCCTGATGGTCTCCACATGCCAGGCTGGGGGAGTCATCGGCTTCTCGTGGAAGCTTCTCAGTGGCTGGCATTTGGCCCACTTCATGCTCCTGCAGATGTTTGCCATCTAGATGGAGAGAAACCTCAGTCTAGGTCCAGGCTGACCATGAAGAGACTCACCTCATGTAGAATATGACACACGGGCCTTCTCCTGGACCTTCTGTGCTAAGAAGGCTGTGTCTCTGTGTCTCTGTGTCCCTGAATCTGTCAGGAGACCCTCCCTGCCCTCCCATGTGCCCAAGAAAAGAGTTGATAAAATAAAGAGGAAGATGCTCTTATACATTCCTGTGCCTGGAATGCCATGAATTCCTCATGAGGAAGAGCTCTACAGAGAAGCCCAATCTGCCACAGAGAAAGAAGTAGAGAAGCAAGGACTGTCCCTAGAGCCTGTTACAGAGCAGTGAGTTGGTCACTGTCTACTGAATGCACGGAGGCCTGTTGCCTGTGCTTTTCCCTGTCAGATGGTATTGAAGTGAATCTGGAAACCATTGATTTACTCTGAGTCTTTGCAGTTAATATCTCACTCCAATCAGCTTCTTCTCAGATTGCTCTGACACTCACCGGCAGGTGGATCTGTGGTTTCCTCCATCCTGGAACTCACAGGTCCCTGATCATCTTTCTCAGAGTCCTGGAAGAGAAAGAAGTCAGGGTCACAATAATCATTGCAGTGAGCAGTGGTAGAACACATTTCCCAGCAGCTCTGTTTCCCCAGAGAGAGCCCTGTGTCAGTAGCAAAGCTACTTCACCCCCAGGGGGTGGTGGGGTGAGTGGTTTAGAGTCTACACTGTAGATTTGAGTGAATCCTTGGGTTTTCAGTGCATTTTCAGAAGTTTATTGACAAGGATATGTAGATTTCTTCCTGCTTGCTCCCAAGTCTCCCTTGCTGCAAGTAGGACCCTGGGACTTGAACCCAGGTCCTCTTGCATGGTGACATGTGCACTCTACCAGGTACACCAGTGTCTCCCCCTACACCCTTTCTTGCTTTTTTCCAGTTGAATAAGGAAAATTGGGGTCAATATTTTCTCTTCACTTAAAAGTGTCATCCTGTCCAGGGGTAAATAATCTACTGGAAACAACACAGACCACTCTGTATACACAATGGTCAATTGGGAAAAAAAACCCATGTGAATAGAAAAGCTGTCTCCTGAAAACAGTTCAGTACAAGAGCCATCAAGGATTGACACAAGAAGCCTTCTGGAAAAAATTGTGACATTTCAGGTGCCATGGTCTCTCCATGTTTAAGTCAAATTAATTATTGTTGCATATAGTCCCAACTTCCTTTTCTGTGTATACACAGACCTGTGTGTCTGCAGGAAAATACACTTTCCTGTCTGGTACATTCTGGATTCTTCCCTCAACTCTAGACCTCTTTCTGTCCAAGGCAGGAGCTTGGAATGTACGTTCTAGTCTTAGAAACACTTACAATGATGTCGTCCTCCGCATACTCCATGATGGCGTCCTCATAGTCCATGTTCTCACTGTAAATGTTGCTAATCAAGTCCACAGTGACCCAAAACAAAAGAATAGCTGTTAGGTTGTTTTCTAATCAACTTAAGTTTTAGCTGGATACTTCAGTATTTTCCACTACTTTTTCAAGATAATCAACTTTTTAAAGATATATGCAAGATCTAATGAGAGAAACAGTATGCAAATGTATTTTTGGAGAATGGACAGATACCAGAAATAGAATGAAAGATATGAGGTCAGGCCTCTGAGACTAGGGCTGCAGATCCTGTCCTCACAGCTTTCCTTCCTGGAGTCCAGGCCAGACCCTCCCTGGCCTGTAGGGCTGGCAGATGCATTTGCTTTGAGAACCACCCAGTGAAGAAAGCTGCCCTTAAGTCAGTGAAGTTTAATACATAGTCTTGGGTGATGTTAGCTCCCATCACAGCATGGAGAGAAGGGGGACGAGAGGGAGCGGCACTGACTGCTAGGACTCTTCATTCTGAGAACTTAAAGATTTGAAATAACATGGCCTGGGAAGTGGCACAATGGATAAAGTACTGGACCCTCAAGCATGAGGTCCTGAGTTCAATCCCCAGAAGCAAATGTACCAGAATGATATCTGGTTCGTTCTCTCTCTCTCTCTCTCTCCTCCTTTCTCATTAATAAAATAAACAAAATATTCTTAAGAAATGATTTGAAATATGTGAATTAATGACATACCTACAAAGCTCTTTAAACCATTGCTCCATCCTCTCAACTGATCTGAAATGCAAGGGAAGAGGGGAAATCCAGTTAGAATGCATAAAATTCACACAAACATATTGTGAGTGCTGGTCAGTGTAAGCATCAATATCGATCATTATTGGAGGGACTGTGTGAGTCAGGAGGACTGCCCTGGTCACTGGGTGTGAGGGAGCTCTGCTCTTTGACAGACAGTTTGCTGGGTTGGCAAGGAAGTTATCTAGATGGAGGCTAATTGGGTTGGGGGGTCAGGCGGTTATGCTGGTGGTTAACTGCACATGTTACCAAGCACAAGGACCCAGGTCCAAGCCCCTAGTCCCTATCTGCAGAGGGCTTAGCAGTTGCATTTGTTTGCCTGAATCAGAGCCACTAGGGGACAGTTGACAACACACAGATGTTTTTGAGGGGGTCAGAGCACGTTTGGCTAATAGATCCCCAGATGGAGCTGTGTTCCCCTCTGAGTGTCAGGAGGAGACAGGGCCGGGGTGCAGGCTTACTGAAAAGAGACAACGAAGCGGTGGTCAGCCCAGCCCAAGACCAGAGAGGGGCGGACTCTTGTGAATTTCTTGGCTTTCTTCAAGTTGCATATCACCCACATGTCCAGCAGGGGCACCATGTACTTGATTCTGAAGTGACCCTTGAACCTGGAGAGGGAACAGAGCTCAGAGCTGTTAGCTTGCATCTCCAGCATTCTAGGAGCAGCTAGGTTTCTCCTGGGGAGATGGTGGGTGTGTTTCTGTGGCTCCTTCCCCTCTGAGCTGAGCCTTGAGAGCACAGCAGAGGGAGGTCTGGGGCCTGAGAGCTGTGTGCTGACTGGAGCCCAGCCCAGGATGTCCCTGAACACTTCTTACCAGTGGGAGAAAAGCAGCCGTTTTCCTGAACATTGTAGAATTATTAGATCACCCCCCTATATTTATGAGCTCGCTAAGAGAACCTTTCACTCAGTTAGCATCTTTCCATGTAGTGTCTTCTTTGTTAATCATAATGATCCATGATCATATTTCCCTTATTAATTGTATAAAAATTGGAATTAACTTATTAGGTAATTATTGTCACCCTGAAAGTGCTTGAGGATACTAATGAAATAAGTCATGAATTATAAGTTCTGTTAAATATATTTTCTATGAGAATGAAAGAAGTAAGATGTATTTTCCATGTCACTTTGTTTTAATTGCCACTGGGGTTATTACAGTGGCAGCCTGATGAATCCACTGTTCTTACTGATCATTCCCCTGTTTCTGTGTGTTTGTTTTTGAGAGGACCGAGAGAAATTGAGAGGGTGGGAGACTGAGTTGAAAAGAGGAATAAAATCTTTAGCCCTAGGGTGTTGCAGCAGGTTAAGCACATGTGGCACAAAGTGCAAGGACTGGCATTAAGGATCCTGGTTTGAGGTTCTGGCTCCCCACCTGAAGGGGAGTCACTTCACAGACAGTGAAGGGGGTCTACAGGTGTCTACCTTTCTCTCCCCTTCTCTGTCTTCACCTCCTCTCTCCATTTATTTTTCTCTTATCCTATCACGAAGACAACAATAATAACTACAACAACAATAAAAAAACAAGGGCAACAAAAGGGAAAATAAATAAATATAAAATAATAAAAAAGAAAAGAAATCTATAGCCCTCCTAACTGCTTATGAAGCTTCCCCTCTGCAGATGAGGAGTGGGGATTGAACCTGGAACCTTGGGCATGGTAATATGTATGCTCACTGAACCAGTTGTGCCACCAGCCAGCCACCCAATCTTACTTTCTAAGGGCTTTTCATACATTTTTATAAGTTAGAGGAAAAATATATAGCTCAAAGAAAAAGTGCACACATTTATAATGAGTCAATAAGTGCAGCAATCAAGTAGAAAGAAGAAAAAAAAACATAAAGTATTTAATCAAATAATTTATACTTAGACCTAGATACCTCTTCACCCACTTCCTATTTCACTTCCTCAATCACACTAAGGCTAAACTTGTCAGACAAAGTAAGGAAAACAAAAGCTGAATAAGGGCAAGAGACCAGCAGACTTCAATGGCTCTCTTGGTCACCACCAGGCCACCCCATCATCTGGGGCCCAAGTGTGGGAATAGTGGGATTCCCACATAGACAAGATGGGCCTTGACCGCTGACAGAGACCTCCCTGCACTGTCACTGGTCACCTCCATCAGGAGCAACACCATAAACCCTCTTGTGGGCCTCTACAGGACCTTGCCCTCAATGTGGACAGCAGTGGTAGGGACTGCCCCACTCTCCGAAGGGAGGCTGGGTCAACATACACTGCCACTGGAGGAAAACTGGTCCTGAAATGAGTGCAGCCTAGAAACTTAAAGGAATCATTTGAGATAAGCCAAAAGGGGAAGGATGAGTAGAGAGGATCTCACTTGTAGGCAGAACATAAGGTTCAACAATGGAAAGGAGAAACACGTAACAAAACGTTGACTCGTTTGGTATATTGAACCAAAGGGAAGGACTCTAGGGAAGGGAAGGGTAGGGAGAGGGCTAGGTTGGGGGTGGGGTGATTGTGGAGTCCTGGAGCATGATGAGAAAGGACCTAAGTCGATAAAGAGAGTGTTTTCAGACACCTATTAAGGTGCAATGAAAAAATTACCTTTGTGTCAAGAACGGTACAAAACCATAAACCTCAAATAAAATTATTTTAAAAGATAAAAAGTCAAGTTATTCCCTGGACTGAAGACCCCACCAATGTGTCCTGGAGCTCCTTGTCCCCAGAGACCCACCCTAGTAGGGAAAGAGAGAGTCATACTGGGAATATGGATCAACCAGTCAATGTCCATGTTCAGCAGGGAAACAATTACAAAAGCCAGACCTTCCACCTTCTGCAACCCACAACAACCCTGGGTCCATGCTCAAGATGGATAGAGAATGGGAAAGCTATCAGGGGAGGGGATAGGATATGGAGATTGGGTGGTGGGAATTGTGTGGAGTTGTACCCCTCCTCCCCTATTGTTTTGTTAATTTATTCTTTCTTAAATAAAATATAAATTTAAAAAAAAGAAAAAAAATTAACCACTCAAAAAAAAAGTCAAGTTATTTAAAACTTGCTTTCTTAGAGTTCTATTCATAATATTTCACTTAGAGTTTGGCAAAACCTAAAAAGCTGCTTATATACTGTGCCCACCATAAAACTGGCAGAGGCTCACGAGTACCTTGAGAAGGACCATGGACATGAGCAAAGGGAACTGCATGGTGGGAGCTGTCACTGGGTGTCTCTCCTCTCTGTTCCCTTCCCCATCTCCTTCTTTGTCTCTCAGGTACTTTAAAAGAAATTTCAGGGTGGTCTGTAGACACTATAATGGTTATGCAAAGATACTCTCATGCCTGAAGCTCCAAAGTCCCAGGTTCAATCCCCCACACCACATCAGCCAGAGCAGAGCAGTGCTCTGTTTAAAAAAAAAAATTGAGGAGGACTTTGCTCAACAGTGTAGTCCACTCACTGAATTCATTGCCTCGTGTCACACAGAATAAATTCAGTTAATAAATCACTCATTCCCTCAGTCCCTGGTCCCTGTCACCATGTGCAGTCTGTGAATGCAAACACTTTGCAGAAATTTAGTGTGAGTGTCTGTGAGTTGTAGGAAGCAGGTTCTGGCTGTGGGTTGTCCTGTCTCCTTTGGGCTGAGCTGGAAGGGCAGACACATAAAGGAAGAGCAGGCTGGGGAGGGTCTTCCAGGCTGGGGCCCCCCAGGCTCTGTCTCTGCATCTCTCCTTCAGCCTCTCCACCCTGGTGCCCTTCCCTAGGACTCAGGCCCTGCCCAGTCTCCCTGCATCCCCTCTGCTGCCCTCCCTGTGCTGGACAGAAACCTTGCAGAAAAGCCACCTCTTATGTCCTCAGGGCAGCAGAGAAGAGGCAGCTGTGGAGTCAGGAGGAGGGGGAGCAGGTATGCACTTTGTGTTGGAGATGAGCAGCACATTGGAATATAAGAACATTTGTCTTTTCTGCCACCTCTGACCCTTCAGGAAGTTGGCAGGGCCGAAGAGCAGGATGCCTCCACGAGGCACCACTGGGATGTTCTCCTCTTGCAGGCTGCTCTCCTCTTGCGGGCTGCTCTCTTCCACAGAAGAGCTGCAACACAGCAGACACAGGGCAGTGTGTCACTGGGCAGGCAGGACACAGGGGCTCATGCTGATACCAGCACTCACAGCATGAGTCTCACAGAAGAGTCTCAGTCCCTCAGAAGGACTCAGCACCCCGATTCAGGAGTCCTGAGCTACACAGAACTCCTGTGAGAGTTGAGGTCACTCAGGGCCAGTGGAGATGGAGGGCAGCTTGAAGGACAGGGCACAGGGGCTCTCACTTTAGTGTCAGGGGACAAGGAAGCAGCAGAGTCTCCAGACCCAGGGGAAAGGAGACACTAAGAGGGAGTGAGGGGGAGTGAGGGTTGGGGTCCTGGTGCTTGGTGCTGGGGAAGGAGCTGACTGGGGGGGAAAAAGTGATTGGCAGACACCTCTCACAGGGAGATGAGAAATCTTACCCTGTGATAACAAACTGCACTGTAGTGAATTATCACTGGCCCACAATATAAAAATAAATATATATAAAGGGATGCTAAGAGATCAAAGGAGAGAGGATGAGAAATATTTCAAAGAACCAGCTCAGGGCCAAAGCCTAAAGGCAGCACAGTGCCTAGAGTATTGTCGGGAAATCATCAACCCCAAGTATCATCTGTAGTTTTTGCCTCTGTGACTCTGCTTCACTCCCTACCCATTCCTATCCCCCCTTTCTTTCCTCTTCTCTTCTTTTCTTTTCTCTTTTTATCTCTCTCTTCCTCTGTCATAAAAATAACAGACCCATGTGGGATCTATAAAGGTCAGATTGCATTTGCATCCAAGAGTGTGAAGAGGTCATTCCATTGTGGTCTCACATTAACATACACACTTAGATAACAGAATTATTGAAAACTGACTCTAATCTTTAAGTCAGTCTTCACTTTGGGGTTGAGGGGGGCAGGAATTCCACAATCAGCAAATAATAAATCAAACATCCAAATGTTTTTCAACCCAAGGAAGTACTAAGCTATTTGTGGCTGTGCCCTGAGTAAGCCCACAGGACTCTGATCCCAGCAGGTCAAGACTGCTCTCTGGCATCAGCAGGAGGGAATCTCATGAGCACAAGTAACCATTCATGAGACCAGGGCTGAAGCTGAGGATTCTGACAATGGGCATCATACAGAGCACATACTGGGACTGCCCTCCTCCTGCTTTGCCGGTCACACAGGGCATGTGAACAGACTCTACCTGAAGCAGGACAGACAGCCCAGACACCCTGAAAGCCGCAAAGACTTTCTGGTAGATGCAGACATCCTCTATTCTTCACTCCTTGATGCTAAAGAGAGAGCTGGACACAGCACTACTCGCACTGTTAGCTCAGTCACCAAGACAGGAGATTCTGCTGTAGCCAAGGCCACTGGGCTGTGATGTCAGCAGTCAAAGGTCAGTGTCATAACTGACCAGCTGACAGAGGGACTGACTCCCTAAGCATGTTGCACCACCCTCTCTTGATTATTAAAATAGATTTCTTTTGAGATGACTATAGACTTCCAGGCTTTTACTGGAAATAATAGAAATGTCAAAAGTCTTGCCGCATTTCACACAGTGGTCATATAATTATATAATTCTAAACAGAGTAAATATCACAGCAAGATATTTACATGGGTGCTTTCAGAGATACACTATTTCCAGGAGCATAGGTGAGTGTGTGTGTTTGTGTTTGTGTGTCTGTGCACAACTACAATGTTATCTCCATAAAACCACTTTTAATATAAACAATCCAAGAGAAGAGTAGAGTAGAGAAGAGAAGGATGAGGAGGAGGATGGAGAAGGGAATAGAAGAGAAATGTAGTTGTGGTCTATATTCATAATGGAATACTATTCAGCTATTTAAAATGATGTAATAATCTCTTTTGTCCCATCTTGAATGGAACTTGAAGAAATCATGTTAAGTGACATCAATCAAAAGGAGAAGAATGAACACTATATGATCTCACTTATAAGTGGAACTTAAGAAAGATAAAACACAGGGAGTCAGGCGGTAGCACAGTGGGTTAAGTGCACGTGGCACAAAGCGCAAGGACTGGTGTAAGGATCCCTGTTTGAGCCCCCCAACTCCCCACCTGCAGGGGAGTCGCTTCACAGGCAGTGAAGCAAGTCTGCAGGTGTCTGTCTTTCTCTCCCACCTCTCTGTCTTCCCCTCCTTTGTTCATTTCTCTCTGCGCTATACAACAACAACAGTAGTAACTAAAACAATAAAAAAGAGCAACAAAAGGGAATAAATAAATTTTTTTAAAAAAGAAAGAAAGATAAAACACTGGGTGAAAACCAGACTAGATGTTCTCCATTGCAGAACTCCCAAGGAAGGGAGTTGAGTGGCTATCAGGGACCCAATGCACAGTGGTGGAGCAAAATTGATGGTGCAAATGATGTGTAGATACCTATCATGGAAGGATGAAAAAGTAACCCATGTAAGAACTGTCCTGTAAATCATTATTTTCTGGGTGGACGGTAATATGAAGATGGCCTGGTCACAACCTATGCAAGATGGCTGCAACTGGGTCCCAATGAACCAGCTTCATTGAGCATGACTGTGAGCACTATGCTAAATGCTTTCTTTTTAAAATATGGAGACTGGGCAGTGGTGCACCCAGTTGAGCACACATGTTGTAGTGGCACTGGTGTTCAAGTCCCAAGTCCCCATCTGCAGGAGGAAAGCTTCATGTGCAGTGACACAGTACTGCAAGTGTTTCCTCTTTCTCTTTGGCTGTCTCCTCACCCTCTTCTCAATTTCTCTCTGTCCTATCAAATAAAAAGGGGGAAAAGTTCATTGTGTACGTATGTACTTATTTAGGAGAAAGAGAGAATCAGTAACAACTCTAGCATGTACATACCAGGGATTGAATTTGGGACTCTCACACACACAGGCTCTATGTTCTACCTGCTGAGTCACCTCCAGAGCTTCTCTAAATGCTGTATGCTGTACAGCCACAGTTTCACTTCATCCTTGTGAAAATCCTATCAAATCAGCATTGATTCTGTCCCCTTTTGAGTATTAGGATCAGAACTCAGTGATACCACTTGAACTGTCACCCCAGGGGGGGGGGCTCCAATTCATCCTCATGCAGAAGAGCAGGACAACTTTTCATGAAGGACAAGGGGATAATAAAATCTTGGCTGGCTTAACATATATACATACAGGTTCTGGTGGATTAGTTCAGTACTTTTTTTCTTTTGTGCAGAGTATAGTACATCATTTTAAAGGTAATGCCTACCTAAACTTACAAAGTTACTGTTAACATATTTTCTATGATTTTAAGGAAAGGCTGGTTGCAAATGTTCCTTTTTAGCAATGACTCATTAAAAGTTAGCATGTTTTTATCATTTTACCTTTTTTTTTTTTGCCTTGGTTAACTATTACCTTTCTTTCACCAGCGAAATAAAGCAGGTAAACTGAAAATTGTGCTGTAATGCAACTCAACCTCAAATCTAAATGAGTCACTCCCAGGGGTGAAAGTGGAGCTAAAAGGGGGTCTGTTGCTAACTGGGCTTTGGAATCTCTGAATGTGCCACAGGGACACTCTCTGATTGTCTCCTTGCTGAGAAGTCTTCAACTCTTAGGAGACTAAAGTCCCTGAGTCCCACATATTTTCTATGATTTTAAGGAAAGGCTGGTTGCAAATGTTCCTTTTTAGCAATGACTCATTAAAAGTTAGCATGTTTTTATCATTTTACCTTTTTTTTTGCTTTGGTTAACTATTACCTTTCTTTCACCAGCGAAATAAAGCAGGTCAATCAGAAGCACAGGCCTCCCTGCCCCCAAATTGGTGACTGGGTGAGAACAGAGACATCCCCTGCCTGCAACCCCTTCCACCCCCAGTTCAGTGGCAGGTGAGGTGCCCCCCACCCCGGGGCACTCCAGCCAAAAGGTGACAGAGAGGCCAAAGCACTTCAATCTCCCTAATGGAACCCCTGCAGAATCAATCAACACTGAAGACTGTTCTGCTGGCAATGGCCTTATTGTTAATCCATACAAGATTGCCACCGCTAATAAATCATGGATTCTGAATCCAAGACCTTCACCTTGAGCGACCGGCTGGTGGGGTCCCCCAGCCAGGAGGAGCCCAGAGTTTCTTGGGCCAGTGCAGGCAGGTCCCCTCTGCTAGCCACCTCGCCCGAGCTCGCCACCCCCTCCCCACCTCTTGCAACTCTTCTCTCCTTTAGGCTCCCCAAGTCTAATTAGTCCTGACACCCCTGACGCATCGCAGGGATGGGTGGTGGGGGTGGGGCGTGGCGGTGGGCAGCGGCCCCCCTACACACACACCCCAGCCAGCCCACCTGGCCGCACCCACTGCCCCCTGGCCTAGGCGCACAGGGCTGTGCTCATCACATCATTATTTCTCCCTCAAGAGAGGGAAGGGGCATGAGCAGCGACAGCAGCTGCCAGGGGAGGCTTGATTACAAAATCCTGCTCCAGGTAGAGCCTTGCTTAGCAACCTCCCCTAAAAAAGCCAGCTTACTTGCTTGCACTTGGAAAGCAGGGCGTCGGCCACCCCCTGCCAGCGCACGCCTTCCCCCCAAGCCAGTCGCCACAGCTGAGGCCACCCCGTAACAGCAACCCCACACCTCTCCTTTCCCGCGGGTCCCAGAGAGCGTCACCACACGGAATTGACCAAGGAGGTTGGGGGGGGGGGTGCCATGTGCCGCCTGCCCCCCCCCACCACCATGGCGTCTGCCCCTCCAGCACCAGAACCCGAGTCCCAGTCATCATGTAGGCTTCTCGCTGGTCAGCCCCTCCATGGGTCTCCCGGCTACTCGGCTCACAGGGCCGAGGAGGGACCGTCACATATCCGCGGCGCCCCACTCGGCGCCCACTGTGCACCTAAGAGCCCGGGACCCAGGGACTCCCCACGGTGCAGGTGGTGCCAGGAAACCTTAATCTGGCCAGGGGACCTGGCGCTGGTGCCAGGGGACCTTAATCTGGCTCCGGAGCAGCGACCTACGCGCTCCCGCCCCCACGCAGTCTCACGCGCAGGGTCCCCCGCCCACACCCGCGCTCTCCGCGGGGACCCTACCCCACCACCCGCCACCCTCCACCCCCCTGCCCCTGATGGCGCCCAGACCTGACCGGGCCCGCAGTCGCACCTTCCTCAGCGCTGACATCCTCCAGTGCTCCAGGCTCAGCAAGTGCCAGACCACATGGCAAGCGGGCCCCTAGGCGGGCATCGTAGTCCTGTTGCCTCCGAGACTCGAGGCTCCGTTGGTCAGTTAGTCAGGGTTCCTGTTGGTCCAGCACTGCCGCTGCCGCTGCTGCCTCGCGCTCCAACCGGGCTCCAGCCCGGTTTTGGTCCATGCCAGTGGTTGGCGCCTGCGCACTCAGCGCCCAGGGAGGCACCTGCGCACTGGGGGGCGGCCGGTGTGAGCTCCACCCTAGGGGCCAACCCCCTGCATGCCTAGGGGGACGCTCAGCCCCTGGTGCCTCGCACAGCAAGCCCCAGCACAGGCCCCTTGCCCGCCCTCCTTCACCCACCCCCGAGACCCTCCAAACAGACAACTGTTTCGCAGGGACCCGCGGTCAAGCGGGGACTTGGGGACTGCGGAGGGCCCGGGGTGCATGTCCTGCCAGGGCTGCGGCCTCCACCACGGTGCACTGGAGCCCAGCCCCAGCGCTGCAAAGTTCCCTGCAGGACAGCACAGCCCTGCACAGGAAGGCCCGCTGGGGACCCAAAGCTCCAGAGCACGGAGCTCCTGTGCTCACAGAAGTCTTCACAGAGGCTGCTCTGCTCAGTGCACCAGAGAGAGAGAGAAAGAAAGAAAGGAGAGAGGGAGTAAGGAAGGGAGGGAAGGCATGAGAGTGAGAGTGTGTATGCACGCTGGGAAAGTACAGTGATCAAATTGGAGTTGGTGACCCATTGTTGAACTCAACAACTGGAAGTATCTCTTTGAGATACAAGACAAAGCCATTCTCATTACTTCCTAGACATGTTCTATGCCCTCAATTTAAAACATGGGCATTTCAACAGGCCAATAAAAATAAAATACCACGATGTGGAGTGTGGTTCAAAAAGAGGAGAGATATAGACAGACATACAGATAGAGAGACACAGAAAGAGGAAGGAAACCTGGGGAAATATGAAAGTCTTCTATAAATTTCCAAAAAAGTACCAAAGTAAGAAAGCAGAAGTATACTAGAGTTAGCAGTGAGTACCTCCCTAATACTTCCTCTCCACTTTTCCAAGCTTTGGGTCCATGATTGCTCAACAATTTGTTTGGCTTTGTATGTTAACTCTCTTTTCAGTCACCAGGTTCCAGGTGTGTCATCAGGATGCCGGCCAGACTTCCCTGGATTGAAGACACCACCAATATGTCCTGGAGCTCAGCATCCCCAGAGACCCATCCTACTAGGGAAAAAGAGAGGCAGACTGGGAGTATGGACCGACCAGTCAACGCCCATGTTCAGCGAGGAAGCAATTACAGAAGCCAGACCTTCTACCTTCTGCAACCCTCAATGACCCTGGGTCCATGCTCCCAGAGGGATAGAGAATGGGAAAGCTATCGGGGGAGGGGGTGGGATATGGAGATTGGGTGGTGGGAATTGTGTGGAGTTGTACCCCTCCTACCCTATGGTTTTGTTAATTAATCCTTTCTTAAATAAAAAAAAAATCAAAAAAAAAATTTCCAAAAAAGATGATGCTAAGCAACTGCTCTCAACCCCTGTCCCCTAAACCTGTAGCCTGGAAGGCACTGTCCAGTACAGCTTTGGGGGTGTAAGGGGGCTATGCTCACAGAGGAATGAGTGCACTTTCCATGTAAACATGTTGAGCTCCTCTCATGAGCTGAACCAGAAAAAGGAGGAGACACAGCATAACAGAAGGAAAATGAGGAGGCACCGCCCTGCACTTGTGAAGCCTCATTTACCTTCCAAGTTCAAATATCTAGAAAACGATTAAATCATAAAACCTAACAAGAAACACTAAAGTGCTATTCCACATCATACAACATGTTGCTTTCAAAGAAGGTCCAGAAATCACCCCTTTACCCATTCAATTACCAACCACCTGGCTAAGTGCACACATTACAGTGCTCAAAGATCTGGGTTCAAGCCCCCAGTCCCCACCTGCACAAAGGAAGCTTCATGAGTAGTGAAGTAGAACTGCAGTTGTCTCAACTGGTAGAGCGCCAGACCTGTATGCCTAAGATTCCTGGCTTGACTCCTGGCAGCATATGTGCCAAAGTGGTGCTCTGGTGTTTCTCCACCCCATCTCATATGAAACTCTCTCTCAAGTATAATAAATTAAAAAAATGAACCTTGAATATTGGTTTAAGGATCTGGGGATATAATTCACCAGGTAAAGCGTGTGCCTTGTTATGTGTGCACAGTTCAGGTTTGAGTCCTGGCACTGCCTGGGAGATGCTACAGCACTAGAGTAAGACCTGGTGCTGTGGTGTTTCTCTATCTGAAAGAAAAAGGGGGTTGGGTGGTGGTATAGCAGGTTAAGTGCAGGTGGCTCCAAGTGCAAGGACCTGCGTTAAGGATCCCAGTTTGAGCTGTCAGCTCTCCACTTGCAGGGGAGTCACTTCAGAGATGGTGAAGCAGGTCTTCAGGTGTCTGTCTTTCTCTCCTCCTCTCTGTCTTCCCCTCTTCTCTCCATTTCTTTCTGTCCTGTCCAACAACGATGACATCAATAACAACAACAGTAATAACTACAACAATAAAACAAGGGCAACAAAAGGGAAAATAAATAAATAAATATATTTTTAAAAATATTTTTATTTATTATTTATTCCCTTTTGTTGCCCTTGTTGTTTTATTGTTGTAGTTATGATTGGTGTCGTTGTTGTTGGATAGGACAGAGAGAAATGGAGAGAGGAGGGGAAGACAAAGAGGAGGAGAGAAAGATAGACACCTCCAGACCTGCTTCACTGCTTGTGAAGCAATTCCCCTGCAGGTGGGGAGCCGGGGGCTCGAACCGGGATCCTTCAGCTAGTCCTTGTGATTTGCGTCACCTGTGCCCAACCCACTGCGCTACCACGGACTCCCAATAAATAAATATTTTTTAAAAAGAAAGAAAAAGGAGCCCAGTTTGGTGAAATCATGCATGTAGAAGGCCCTGTCTCCTCAAAAAGAAATTGTGCAAAATAGCATATGCTTGGAATTTCACAAATAGCAGCAGGGCATAGTAATCAGGAAAAGATGCAAGAGGAAATCATGCTCATGCTCACAACTTCTGCTTTTTGCAGACTGGATTTTAAAGTTTCTGAATACTGAAAATAGAACATATTTTGACTTTAGGGGAGCTGCTATTATTTTTTCCCATTAGGGGGAATGGAAATAGGAGACAAGAGATCATTTCCAATTGGAAATACTGGATTTTGAGAGGTTGTTTTTCACTGCTAATGAACACTCATGCTGATGGTTTTCAGGTTGATGTATGGTGGTGTCTGTGTAGCTGTTTGTTCCAGGATCAAGTTTCTGCTGTAAACAGGAGATTCTGGGATGAACAGACATAGAACATGTTTTGTGGGTCTGCAAATTGGGAGGGAGTTAAGACACAGCTGTATGGTCAGGGCCACACGTGCACCTGTGTCATAACCTTTCTTTGTTGGGGCTGTTTGAAATCAGATGTCTACTCATCTCTATTTATGATATACAAAGGCTGGGTCTGAGGGCTGGACAGTAGCACAGCAGGTTAAAATAACAACAAAAAAAAAGAGGGGGAAATGGCCTTCAGGAGTAGTAGATTTGTAGTGCAGGCACCAAGCCCCAGAGATAACCCTGGAGACAAAAAGAAAAAATAAAGAAAGGCTGGGTACTACTATGCAATTCCTGCAAACTCCTGCTTAGAGATTCCTGTCAAGCCCTGTGTGTCATCATATATACATACATATATACCTCCAGGGTTATTGCTGGGACTCAGTTCCTGCACTACGAATCCACTGCTCCTAGAGGCTATTTTCCCCATTTGTTGCCTTTATTGTTCTTGTTATTGTTGCCATTGCTATTGTTGTTGAATAGGACAGAGAGAAATGGAGAGAGAAGGGGAAGACAGAGAAGGGGAGAGAAAGATAGACACCTGCAGACCTGCTTTACCATCCATGAAGCGCCCTCCATGCAGATGTGGAGCCAGGGGCTCAAACTGGGATCCTTAGGCCTGTCCTTGTGTTTCCTGTCATGTGTCCTTAACCCAGTGCACTATCCCGGGCCCTTGTGTTTTATATACTTATGTGCATTACATCACAATATGTGCTTTACATGTGCTGGACACTGCACAGTGCAGTAAATGTACTCACAGCACACTGTGTGCTGTACGAGGTGTAGCAAATGTGTGTGATGCACTAGTAGTCTGCACCACACAGTGCATATATGTATATGGTTCACACAGGAGTGCAGGCTGCATGTACAGTTCATACTGCATAGATCATAAAATATAAGGCCTTGCCTCTTCATGCTGCAGATGAATAATCTGAGCTCAGAAAGGAAGCATCCAAGCAGGTAAAGTGGAGGTGCCTGCTTCCATCACAAGTTCAATTCCATCCTGGCTCCCAAGATGTCACAGAGCATCTTCCTTACTGCATAAAGTGTTCTACATGCATCTCCCAAGCACATCACCCCACCTTCTTGTGATGCTGCCATTACTGTGATTCCAATTTTAAAGGTGAAATGGAAACTCAGAGAATTTAAGTAAATGTCAAGAGTCATAAAATAAGTAGCAAAACTCAGACACGGAGCCAAGTCGTCAAGCTCCAAGCTCCGTGGTTTTTCCAGGCTCCTGCAGATTCATTGAGTTTCCGTGTGCTCTGCAGCTTTAATGCCAACCATGGCACTTTGATTTGAAGGATGATGATTCCCTTAAAGTCCTGGAATTCTTTGTTGCTGGTGGTAGGGCTGCATGTGGGGGTCAGAGCACTCACATGCAGCCATGTAGCCGTGATGACCTCATGTCCCATCACAAAAGCCCCGAGTCCAGCTCCCCATGGAAGCAGCCCCCAGCCCATCATAGCCCCTGCCAATAATAACCTAGTCACCATGGTCACCAGGATGTCTATATCTTGCTTTCTGACAATGGCTGTTTCATTGCTTTATCACAGGCTAACTGCAGAAGTCCTGAATATACAGATTTTATTTTCATAGGACAGGTGCCCTTTGCTTGGTCCAGGTATCACTGTCATGGCCTCTGTGGGATGAGTGCAAGGCTCAGAGCTTCCTTAGCCTCTGACACACAGAGGACACAGAGGGCTCTCTCATCTGAAAGCCCCATGGGCTATGCAAATGACAGGAAACTACCCATTACACATGTCTTCAGATTTGAAGGCCCTCTTCTGTCCTTGTGTCCACACACTGCCTTCTTCCCTATCTGTTCACCCTTTTACCCACACTTGAAAATTCCCCTCCCCTCTTAGGAAAACTTGCTGGACTAATGTGAGCAGAAGGAATTGTTTATCTTTCTAGTTGCTACCCTCACAATCTCAGACACTGTATAAAACTCACGTATAACGCTTCCTAGCCCCATGGGCTCATGTTTCTGACAGCAGGATTCTGTACATGTTCTCAGCACCCAGATAGCACTGACACCTACTCAGAACTAAACATAATATGTGTCAACATGACAAAGTGCCACATTTAGATGTCGGTCCCTTCTCTTTGTCTACAGGGTGGTCTCACCTCTGGGTGAAGGCACTCCTTATCTGCTCCTCTCAGAGGAGGTTTTAACAGACACATCTCAGGCTTTCTTAGGGAAAAGATCTAATCACAACTAGTTACTGCACTTCAACATCCTCTGAGAGAAGTGATGTAGCAGATGAATGTACTAAGGACAGACTGAACTAGTTAACATGAAAAGTCACCACCACCCTATAGCCTGAGACAGGCCTCAACTGGGAATACTGCACTGTGTGTATCTAGTGGAGAGATAGAGAGACAGACACAGAAAAAGATAGAGAGAGAGAGAGAGAGATGGAGGGGTCAGGCACAGCAATAGTGCTTATCTGGTATGCAAAGGACGGGAGAATATATGAGAGTGGAAAACATGAACATGATCTCGACTCCCCTTGAATGATCACTGGAGTACAGGAGGGTCTGAACATCTGGTCCCTCATAACCCAAACACCTGTGACCTGATCTGAGAATCACAGAGACACAGAATACAGGACTTGAAAGAGCCCTGAGGGTCATCTGGTTGAACACCTATGAGCCTCAAAAATGAGAGATGCTGAGATATCGCTCAGCTGAGGACCAGATAGGAAGAGAGGTCCTTTACTGAGGGATACACAAGGGTCACCCCTGAGCCCTGGCCCTTTGGAAATGAGTGAGCCACAGGAACAGGAAGAGAGCCCACCAACTCTCTCACAGGGATGGATGTGATCCTGAGCCTTCTGCCTACCATGTGCCTCACTCAGGCCTTGTAGGGACGTATCCTCCACAGGGCAGGTATCCTGTTATTCCAGAAACATTCTATCCAGTGTGGAGGGTTTGCTTTATGATGCGGGTGACATTCAAATAAATACACATTAACTGACATCTTTTGAAAGTGGCTTTCCTGGGGAACACGTCATTTCTGAAGAAAAGAATGATCATTAGACCCAGTCTCTAAAGAGTGGAATTGATGGGAAACTTGAAGCATCAGCTTTGTTGGATGTGACAGGTGCATATTTGATGTCCATTGACGGGTAATGACAGCACAAGATGTGCAGCACAACTGACGGCTGCTGCTGGAAGCAGGGATATAAAATGTACCTCTGTACCTTGCTCATGTCTGCCCCTGGAGAGCTCCCAGTAGGCTGGGGAGCCCCTGAGTTGTTATGGGCTTTGGGACAAAGCACTGCTGCTATTCAGGCAGAAGAGCTTCCTGGGAGTGTTGCTGCCCAGGCTCAGACATTCAGAAACCTTCCAGAGAAGGTCAGCTCACTTGAAGGCCGACCGCCAGCTCTGTGGCATGCGGAGAATTTTAAAGTAAGTGTAGATTTAGAAAGGGCGGAATTGATTGCACAGTGACCTCACATTGAAACGTTAAAAGGCCCAAGCTACTAGTGGTGACTGGAGGGAAGCCCCTCTGTGTTCCCCCTGGTAGAGGTTTTATTTGGTGGAGAATCAGTGGGAAAGTTGATTTAGAAATTAGAAAAATACTCATTTAAGCATGACACCCGTGCTCCTCCACCCCCCAGTGTTTGTCCAGCTGTTTCAAAAACACTGCTTGCAGCTCCTCTCCCACCTGGGACAGCTATGTCCCAGACACTTTCTTCTGGAAGCCCTTCCACCCACCAGCCTCCTCTTGAAAGAGCCTTCCTAAACCCTGGCTCTCAAGCAGCCAGAACACTTCCTCTTTTCACAGTAGCTACTTCATCCTGCAGACAACTCTCTCATGTGCTGTGGTTGCCTTCAATTTATGTCTCTAGTAGAGACATGAGCACTGCACACATTCAGTGAATGCTGGATCTATAGAAGCAGATGGATTCTGCTGCCTTCATTCTTTTAGAAGGTGAGGGGCCGTGTGGCTTTGCTTTCAACCCTCTCTGATTCTATCAGTGTAAAAATAAGATACCAGGATTGTTGTGTATGGGAGTCAGGACTCTTTCTGCAACTCATGTAAATACATCAGTGTCCTGAACTGAAATGCACAATAAAGTCAGGACTCACAGTGAATCCATTCTTCTAGAAACACAATGTAGAAACTGGAATAACAAGTGAGGGAAATATAACACACTTCTGAGGGAAGAAAAAATTACCAAAAAGACAAATGTAATGTCATGGAGTTCCATGCCCTGACCAGCAGGGTGGTGAAAAGGGGCTAGGAACCTAAAAGACCTGGAATGATGGGGACAGGAGACACGAAAGTATGACAGCAAGACAAGTTTCTGATCAAGCTGCAAAATTTTATTGTGTTCACAGGCATTATAAGGCTTTGGGGAAGGAGAGGGAATGCAGGAGGGGGGGAGGGGGAGCAAACTTCAAAGCGGAATGTTCCTTGCAACAAACAATGGCCGAAACCATGTTTATTACCACAACTGTGTGTTGACTCACTTGATTACTGATAAATGGTTTACCTGAGGGGAAATGGCCTGCCCAGGGGGGGAATTAACACTTGTCTCCAGGGATTCCATTGTCTCAAAGCTTATCATCAAGCAGAGAAATGGCTCCTGGCATATCCTCCCTTTGTTAAAATTTAAATTGAGGCAGGAAATTGGGGGTGAGGAGCAGAGACCCTAACAGCAGGTTTGGTGGGCATAACCAGAGGGGTGAAGTATTGACCCGATTCCTCCCTCGGGGTGAATGTAAAACCAATCTTCCCGCATCTTATAAGGCTCTCGTTGTCTTTTTGGGGAGGGGAGGCAGAGCCACAGTTTCTAGGGAAACAATTTTTGTTGCTGACACCAACCTCCATGCAAATCAGGTTTGCTTCAAGGGGGACTCAGAGGCGGACTATAGGGTCCTCCCCCTGCAGTGCCTTGCCTTGCACCCCTTACTGGTGTCCTTGCCCTGCCAAGGTGGGATGTCTCGATGCATAATTCTGAGTTTTATGCCATCCGAAAAGGGGGGTCTGTCATCCTCAGGTTCAGCCAGGCCTCTGTCAGCCAAATCAAGTCTGTGATAATGTATTTGCAAAGGTTTTGATGCCAAGGAGTCAATCTTCCATTTTATAAAATCAGTAATCTTATTAAAAATAAAGGGTCCTAAGGTAACCATTAACAAAAGACTAATAAGGTTCCCATAAGGGGCTCTATAGTGACTCAAGACTATTTGTGGTGGAGTCTATAACCTGTTGTAATTTGTCAGAAAATTCATGGGAGGAATATATAGAGTGTCCTAGCGTGCCACCAGCAAGTCTAAGGGAAGCAGTCAGTGGATGTGATGTCCAGGGGAAGAAACACAGCACGTCTGGTCTTCTGGTGGTGAAATTTTTCTTCTTCATAGAGGGTCAGCTGTGGAACAAGCAAAACTAGGAGGCAAGGACCAGGTAGAGAAGAATTGACAAGAAAATATAGGATGGTGTTGTACCAAAACACAGAGGAGGTGCATACGCATTAGAAGTCAAGGTGAGGTTCCTTGAACATCGAGGACTATTTTGGGAAAAGTGAGCAGTCAATAAGCATGCAAAGATGAAGTCAGCAGTGGTAGGTCATCAGAAAGAGAATAATTGGATAAGCTGGTGAGGTTAGCTGGAGTATATACTGCCATGGCATCCTTTGTGGTAAGGACTTGCCAACAGGGACTCTGTGGATTTTGCAAGAGCAATAATGTCATCCACCATAATAAAAGGAAAACAAACATGGACATCCAGTGTTGAAAAAAGAGAAAAGGAATATGTCTCTAACTGGAAAAGTGTGTGGCTTTGTCAATGAGATACAATAAATGGACAATTCGAATTTTTGTAAATATTAAAAAGGTTTAGTATGCTACTTCATTGACACTTTAGCCAACTGAATACTGGGTGGTGCATTTTCCTTCTTTTTTTAAATTAAGCTTAAGGGTTTTAGTTTTTCTTGTTTGAGCTGTATCCCACATAAATTTAGAAAAAATATCAACTGAAAAAGAAAAAAATGTTTTTGTTCACTAAACATGGGCAGGTGAATTACATCAATCTGTCAGAGAGCATTGGCTTTTATCAATGGAGATTAGTCTTAAAAGTCTGAATAGCAAGATCTTAATTAAACAATGCAGGAGCCAGTAAAGTGCTCTCACTATGGCAGGTCAAGCGTTAAAATTTTTAAGAGCCTTGTAAAAAATGAGAAAAAATTTAGGATATGAGTGACTTTAGGAGTCATCACACACCCATAAATAAAAAATTTAAAATGTTTAGTTTTAAATCTTACCATATGAGCAGTCAGTTCTTCATGTGCAGATGTACCTATAATTATTTACTTAGGGAGAGAACTTGTAACAACTTAATTGATGATCTAGTGCTTAGAATTGTCTTGAGTTCTTTCATATGATTTTAGAAGTCTCTTTATTAGAATATACCAATATGTTATAGAAAGTCAGTACCTAATGTGTTGACATGATAAAATGTTTACCATTGTTTAGCATTATTTTAAACTGATTAAACAGTTTAAGTACAATACTATAAATTTAGTTTACAAAGATCTTTACTCATCACAAGGCTATCATGAGTAAGCATAGATATAAAACTCTTAATAGATTTTGTTCCTTAGAACTCTAATATGGCAACTTAAAAGGCTAAAATAAACCTCATAACTTAAATGTTCAAAATAATAATTTTGTTAAATCAGGATTTGCCAAAACAAATCTTCTATCAGACCAAAAACACCAATTGCCAAGAATAAATCTCTGACACCGTCTTAAAACAAACCAGATAATTTTTAAAAGCAGAAAGATATAAAGAGGAAAACCAGAGCAAAAGCCTCTGGCATGTAAATAATTAACATAATCATTGTGTTATCTTTTACTAACCCAAGCCAGTCTTAAAAACAATTTTAAGTAAAATGTTAAACTTTGTTTCTTAGGATCTTTGTTTATCACAAAGCTATCACACCCTTAGGGCAGCTATGAACAAGGATGGGTACACAACTTAATTGATCTTTCACTTTGATTTGGATAGGTAACATAAAAAGCTAAGATAAACCTCATAGCTGAAATGTTAAAATAAATTTTTACTGTTAACATTTCTTTTAGATGATCATTTTACACTAAATAATTTTGTTGAATCACATCTGTTGAATAAAATTTTTTTATCAGGCCATGAATATGTTTAACCTTTTTTTTCCTGGAAAGGCCACTGCTCTACACTGACTGGGTTATTAGAAAGTCAGTTCAAGCATGGAATTAACAAATTAACAAAGAGTGGCAGTTGGTATTGGGGTGCTGGTAATATTTACAATTCTCACAAGAGTGAGAGAGACTGTAGAGGCATTTTACCATGCCTAGATATCTCAGAAAATCTTTTAACTAATGAATTGATGCTGATATTAGATGTCAGAAGGACGAAACTGTCCTATATTTTACTTTGGTAAAGGTGTGCCAACTCTATGAGTCGGGATCTTTAAAACCACATTTAGCTTAACTAAATCTTATTTAAAACTTAAAACAAACTTTAGTTACTTAGGGGTTAACACACATTAATGAAAACAAGGTTAGCACAGACTTAAAACATACATTCTTGGTGAAAAGAAAAAATTTCCCTTTGAAAAACTGCTTTGGTTTTCGGATTCCTAACTCACAGACTATCTACCCCCCCCCCAGGAGGGGCATTAGTGGCTAGGGAATGATTGACTGGAGTCTTTGCCAATCTGTGGAGCAGGAGCTCTGTGCCGTGATTGGCTGTGTGGGCGGAACAGGCGGGCTCGGTTTACGACCGCACAGAGAAAAATCTTTGAAAATTTTTTTTCAGGGCTAAGGTACATTTTATTTTTAAAGAAACAAATCATTAAATTTCTATCAAAAGTGTGTACTGGTTTTCTGATTAATAACTTTTAAGTTAAAGAGAATGTCTTGTTTGATAGATTTCATTCTTTCTCTAAATAGCTTTCTAGCCAGGTAAGATCTCACTCAGAACTGGTTTAAAGCTTTCTGAGAGTAGAGGGAAAAAGGCTGGATCTTTTTTTTTTTGCTTGCTAGTTTTAAGATAGTGCCAAATCAAGAGCCCACAGTTCTTTAAGTAATTGTAAATGTTCTCATTTTTCTTCTATTAATTATCTAAGGGAAGCTGTTTTTTGTGCTAGTTGAGTTTTAGCCTTGGAGGTCTAATCAGTATTATTGGCCAAGTCAAGGACCAGAGCACAAAACGGAGGGGCGGTGGTGTAGGGAGGCAGTCTGGACAAGGAAGAGCGTAGGGGTTACGGTTAGCCAGTTTGAGCCTGGCTTGCAGTAACAGGGAAAGCCAAAACCGGTTTTGATTTGGATGGTTTAGTTTTAGTTTTAGTTTTAGGGATTAGGTTTAGGTTTTTTGGTGAGGCTAAAAATGTAAGTTCTTCTGTAACTGCAGCTATTTCTTTCATTAATTGAAGCTGCTCTCTCCAGTCAGCAAGGACCTTGTGGAGGGTGGAAATTCCTGTAAGGGCTCCTAAGCGTGCCCGCCTGACAGAAGGATTGTCAAGGAGAGGGTCAGGCTGGAGAACAGGGGCATAAGTATTGGGAGGGAAATTAAAGGGAGGAGAACACCAATCGGGATTGTAGTATGTGGCAGCCTCTTTTTCTAGCAAAGCCTCATCCTCCACGGGAAGTGCTTCAGGAGAGGGACGGTTTTGTAAAACTGGATAGAGGCGGGGGAAAGAATGCTGGGTTTCATTCTCCTGTGAATTAGCAATAGGAGGGTCAATGGAGGGAACTTTAGTAAGTGCGGTGGGACCTGTAGGGGGGGAACAGGGCTTTTACTTTCATCCAGTGCTGGGAGCCGTCAGTTGTGCCGCACATCTTGTGCCGTCATTACCCATCAATGGACATCAAATGTGCACCTGTCACATCCAACAAAGCTGATGCTTCAAGTTTCCCATCAATTCCACTCTTTAGATACTGGGTCTAATGATCATTCTTTTCTTCAGAAATGACGTGTTCCCCAGGGAAGCCACTTTCAAAAGATGTCAGTTAATGTGTATTTATTTGAATGTAACCCGCATCATAAAGCAAACCCTCCACACTGGATAGAAGGTTTCTGGAATAACAGGATACCTGCCCTGTGGAGGATATGTCAGTACAAGGCCTGAGTGAGGCGCGTGGTAGGCATAAGGCTCAGGATCACATCCATCCCTGTGAGAGAGTTGGTGGGCTCTCTTCCTGTTCCTATGGCTCACTCATTTCCAAAGGGCCAGGGCTCAGGGGTGACCCTTGTGTATCCCTCAGTAAAGGACCTCTCTTCCTATCTGGTCCTCAGCTGAGCGATATCTCAGCATTTCTCATTTTTGAGGCTCATAGGTGTTCAACCAGATGACCCTCAGGGCTCTTTCAAGTCCTGTATTCTGTGTCCCTGTGATTCCCAGAACAGGTCACAGGTGTTTGGGTTGTGAGGGACCAGATGTTCAGACCCTCCTGTACTCCAGTGATCATTCAAGGGGAGTCGAGATCATGTTCATGTTTTCCACTCTCATATATTCTCCCGTCCTTTGCATACCAGATAAGCACTATTGCTGTGCCTGCCCCCTCCATCTCTCTCTCTCTCTCTCTCTTTCTGTGTCTGTCTCTCTATCTCTCCACCAGATACACACAGTGCAGTATTCCCAGTTGAGGGCTGTCTCAGGCTATAGGGTGGTGGTGACTTTTCATGTTAACTAGTTCAGTCTGTCCTTAGTACATTCATCTGCTACATCATTTCTCTCAGAGGATGTTGAAGTGCAGTAACTAGTTGTGATTAGATCTTTTCCCTAAGAAAGCCTGAGATGTGTCTGTTAAAACCTTCTCTGAGGGAGTTGGGCTGTAGCTCAGCGGGTTAAGCAGAGGTGGCGCAAAGCAGAAGGACCGGCATAAGATTCCTGGTTCGAACCCCGGCTCCCCACCTGCAGGGGAGTCGCTTCACAGGCGGTGAAGCAGGTCTGCAGGTGTCTATCTTTCTCTCCTCCTCTCTGTATTCCCCTCTTCTCTCCATTTCTATCTGTCTTATCCAACAATGACAACAACAATAATAACAACAACAATAAAACAACAAGGGCAACAAAAGGGAATAAATACATAAAATAAATATTAAAAAAACCCTCCACTGAGAGGAGCAGATAAGGAATGCCTTCACCCAGAGGAGAGACCACCCTGTAGACAAAGAGAAGGGACCGACATCTAAATGTGGCACTCTGTCATGTTGACACATATTATGTTTAGTTCTGAGTATGTGTCAGTGCTATCTGGGTGCTGAGAACATGCACAGAATCCTGCTGTCAGAAACATGAGCCCATGGGGCTAGGAAGCGTTAGACGTGAGTTTTATACAGTGTCTGAGATTGTGAGGGTAGCAACTAGAAAGATAAACAATTCCTTCTGCTCACATTAGTCCAGCAAGTTTCCCTGAGAGGGGAGGGGCATTTTCAAGTGTGGGTAAAAGGGTGAACAGATAGGGAAGAAGGCAGTGTGTGGACACAAGGACAGAAGAGGGCCTTCAAATCTGATGACATGTGTAATGGGTAGTTTCATGTCATTTGCGTAGCCCGTGGGGCTTTCAGATGAGAGAGCCCTCTGTGTCCTCTGTATGTCAGAGGCTAAGGAAGCTCTGAGCCTTGCACTCATCCCACAGAGGCTATGGCAGTGATACCTGGACCAAGCAAAGGGCACCTGTCCTATGAAAATAAAATCTGTATATTCAGGACTTCTGCAGTTAGACTGTGATAAAGCAATGAAACAGCCATTGTCAGAAAGCAAGATACAGACATCCTGGTGACCATGGTGACTAGGTTATTATTGGCAGGGGCTATGATGGGCTGGGGGCTGCTTCCATGGGGAGCAGGACTCGGGGCTTTTGTGATGGGACATGAGGTCATCACGGCTACATGGCTGCATGTGAGTGCTCTGACCCCCACATGCAGCCCTACCACCAGCAACAAAGAATTCCAGGACTTTAAGGGAATCATCATCCTTCAAATCAAAGTGCCGTGGTTGGCATTAAAGCTGCAGAGCACAGGGAAACTCAATGAATCTGCAGGAGCCTGGAAAAACCACGGGGCTTGGAGCTTGAGGACTTGGCTCCATGTCCGAGTATTGCTACTTATTTTATGACTCTTGACATTTACTTAAATTCTCTGAGTTTCCATTTCACCTTTAAAATTGGGATCACAGTAATGGCAGCATCACAAGAAGGTGGGGTGATGTGCTTGGGAGATGCATGTAGAACACTTTATGCAGTAAGGAAGATGCTCTGTGACATCTTGGGAGCCAGGATGGAATTGAACATGTGATGGAACCAGGCACCTCCACTTTACCTGCTTGGATGCTTCCTTTCTGAGCTCAGATTATTCATCTGCAGCATGAAGAGGCAAGGCCTTATATTTTATGATCTATGCAGTATGAACTGTACATGCAGCCTGCACTCCTGTGTGAACCATATGCATATATGCACGGTGTGGTGCAGACTACTAGTGCATCACACACATTTGCTACACCTCGTACAGCACACAGTGTGCTGTGAGTACATTTACTGCACTGTGCAGTGTCCAGCACATGTAAAGCACATACTGTGATGTAATGCACATAAGTATATAAGACACAAGGCCCGGGGATAGTGCACTGGGTTAAGCGCACATGGCACGAAACACAAGGACAGGCCTAAGGATCCCAGTTTGAGCCCCTGGCTCCCCATCTGCATGGAGGGCGCTTCATGGATGGTAAAGCAGGTCTGCAGGTGTCTATCTTTCTCTCCCCTTCTCTGTCTTCCCCTTCTCTCTCCATTTCTCTCTGTCCTATTCAACAACAACAATAGCAATGTCAACAATAACAACAACAACAACAACAACAATAAGGCAATAAAAGAGGAAAATGGCCTCCAGGAGCAGTGGATTCATAATGCAGGCACTGAGCCCCAGAAATAACCCTGGAGACATATATATATATATATATATATATATATATATATATATATATATATATATATGATGACACACAGGGCTTGACAGGCATCTCTAAGCAGGAGTTTGCAGGAATTGCATAGTAGTACCCAACCTTTCTTTATTTTTTCTTTTTGTCTCCAGGGTTATCTCTTGGGCTTGGGGCCTGCACTACAAATCCACTGCTCCTGGAGGCCATTTCCCCTCTTTTTTTGTTGTTGTTATTTTTACCCTGCTGTGCTACTGTCCAGCCCTCAGACCCAGCATTTGTATATCAGAAATAGAGATGAGCAGACATCTGATTTCAAACAGCCCCAAAAGAAAGGTCCTACGTGCACGTGTGGCCCTGACCATACAGCTGTGTCTTAACTCCCTCCCAATTTGCAGACCCACAAAACATGTCCTATGTCTGTTCATCCCAGAATCTCCTATTTACAGCAGAAACTTGATCCTGGAACAAACAGCTACACAGACACCACCATACATCAACCTGAAAACCATCAGCATGAGTGTTCATTAGCAGTGAAAAACAACCTCTCAAAATCCAGTATTTCCAATTGGAAATGATCTCTTGTCTCCCATTCTCATTCCCCCTAACGGGAAAAAATAATAGCAGCTCCCCTAAAGTCAAAATATGTTCTATTTTCAATATTCAGAAACTTTAAAATCCAGTCTGCAAAAAGCAGAAGTTGTGAGCACGAGCATGCTTTCCTCTTGCATCTTTTCCTGATTACTATGCCGTGCTGCTATTTGTGAAATTCGAAGCATATGATATTTTGCACAATTTCTTTTTGAGGAGACAGGGCCTTCTACATGCATGATTTCACCAAACTGGGCTCCTTTTTCTTTCTTTTTAAAAAATATTTATTTATTGGGAGTCGGTGGTAGTGCAGTGGGTTGGGCACAGGTGGCGCAAAGCACAAGGACTGGCTGAAGGATCCCGGTTAGAGCCCCCAGCTCCCCACCTGCAGGGGAATCGCTTCACAAGCAGTGAAGCAGGTCTTGAGGTGTCTATCTTTCTCTCCTCCTCTTTGTCTTCCCCTCCTTTCTCCATTTCTCTCTGTCCTATCCAACAACAGTGACATCAATCATAACTACAACAATAAAACAAGGGCAACAAAAGGGAATAAATAATAAATAAAAATATTTTTAAAAATATACTTATTTATTTTATTTTCCCTTTTTTGCCCTTTTTTATTGTTATAGTTATTATTGTTGTTGTTATTGATGTCATCATTGTTGGACAGGACAGAGAAAATGGAAAGAATAGGGGAAGACAGAGAGGAGGAGAGAAAGACAGACACCTGCAGACCTGCTTCACTGTCTGTGAAGCGACTCCCCTGCAAGTGGAGAGCTGAGGGCTCAAACTGGGATCCTTAATGCAGGTCCTTGCACTTGGAGCCACCTGCACTTAACCTGCTATACCACCACCAAACCCCCTTTTTCTTTCAGATAGAGAAACACCACAGCACCAGGTCTTCCTCTAGTGCTGTAGCATCTCCCAGGCAGTGCCAGGACTCAAACCTGAACTGTGCCCACATAACAAGGCACATGCTTCACCTGGTGAATTATATCCCCAGATCCTTAAACCATTTTTCAAGGTTCATTTTTTATTTATTATACTTGAGAGAGAGTTTCATATGAGATGGGGTGGAGAAACACCAGAGCACCACTTTGGCACACATGCTACCAGGAGTCAAGCCAGGAATCTTAGGCATGCAGGTCTGGCGCTCTACCAGTTGAGACAACTCATGAAGCTTCCTTTCTGCAGGTGGGGACCGGGGGCTTGAACCCAGATCTTTGAGCACTGTAATGTGTGCACTTAGCCAGGTGGTAGGTAATTGAATGGGGAAAGGGGTGATTTCTGGACCTTCTTTGAAAGCAACATGTTCTATGATGTGGAATAGCACTTTAGTGTTTATTGTTAGGTTTTATGATTTAATCGTTTTCTAGATATTTGAACTTGGAAGGTAAATGAGGCTTCACAAGTGCAGGGTGGTGCCTCCTCATTTTCCTTTTGTTATGCTGTGTCTCCTTTTTCTGGTTCAGCTCATGAGAGGAGCTCAACATGTTTACATGGAAAGTGCACTCATTCCTCTGTGAGCATAGCCCCCTTACACCCCCAAAGCTGTACTGGACAGTGCCTTCCAGGCTACGGGTTTAGGGGACAGGGGTTGAGAGCAGATGCTTAGCATCATCTTTTTTGGAAATTTATAGAAGACTTTCATATTTCTCCAGGTTTCCTTCCTCTTTCTGTGTCTCTCTATCTGTATGTCTGTCTATATCTCTCCTCTTTTTGAACCACACTCCACATCATGGCGTTTTATTTTTATTGGCCTGTTGAAATGCCCATGTTTTAAATTGAGGGCATAGAACATGTCTAGGAAGTAATGAGAATGGCTTTATCTTGTATCTCAAAGAGATACTTCCAGATGTTGAGTTCAACAATGGGTCACCAACTCCAGTTTGATCACTGTACTCTCCCAGCGTGCATACACACTCTCACTCTCATGCCTTCCCTCTCTTCCTTACTCCCTCTCTCCTTTCTTTCTTTCTCTCTCTCTCTGGTGCACTGAGCAGAGCAGCCGCTGTGAAGACTTCTGTGGGCACAGGAGCTCCGAATGCTGGAGCTTTGGGTCCCCAGCGGGCCTTCCTGAGAGGGTCTGTGCTGTCCTGCAGGGAACTTTGCAGCTCCCATGGCTGGGCTTGAGCGCACCCCGGTGGAGGCCGCAGCCGTGGCAGGACATGCGCCCTGGGCCCTCCTTGGTCCCCATTTCCCTGCTTGACCCGAGGGTCCCTGCAAAACAGTTGTTTGTTTGGAGGGACTCGGGGGTGGGGTGAACGAGGGCTGGCCAGGGGCCTGGGCTGGGGCTTGAGGTGTGAGGCACCAGGGGCTGAGCGGCCCCCCAGGCGTGCAGGGGGCTGGCCCCTTGGGTGGAGCGCACACACAGCCCCACCCCCCAGTGCGCAGGTGCCTCCCTGGGCACTGAGTGCACAGGCGCCAGCCGCTGGCACATACCAAAACCAGGCAGGAGCGAGGTCACAGCGCTAGGCAGTAGCTGCCGCAGCAGCGTTGGACCAACAGGAACCCTGACTGACTGACCAACAGAGCCTCGAGTCTGGAAGGCAACGGGACTACGATGCCCGCCTAGGGGCCCGCTTGCCATGTGGCCAGGCACCTGCGGAGCCTGGAGCACTTGAGGATGTCTTCTCTGAGGAAGGTGCGACTGCGGGGCAGGTCGGGGCGCGGGCGCCATTGGGGGAAGGGGGGGTGGCAGGTGGCTGGGTAGGTTCCCTGTGGAGCGCGCGGTTGTGGGCAGGGACCCTGCGCGAGAGTGGGTGGGGGCGGGAGGGCGTAGGTCGCTGCTCCGGAGCCAGAGCGAGGCCCCCCGGCACCTGTGCGTGGGACCCCGAGTTGGCAGCGTGGCCCCGCGCCCCGGGGGCTCTGAGTGCCTGGAGCCAGCGCGCGTCCTGCACCGTGGCGGGTCCCTGGGTCCCGGGCTCTGGGGTGCACTGCGGGCGCTGAGTGGGACGCCGCGGAGGTGCGATGGTCCCTCCTCAGCCCTGTGAGTCCAGTAGCCTGGAGACCCATTGAGGGGCTGACCAGCGAGAGGGCTACATGCTGACTGGGACTCGGGTTCTGGCGCCAGAGGGGCAACCACCTTGGTGGTGGTGGGGCAGGCAGCGCATTGCAGCCCCACCCCCAACCTCCTTGGTCAATTCCGTGTGGTGACGCTCTCTGGGACCCGCGGGAAAGGAGAGGTGTTGGGTCGCTGGTGCGGGGTGGCCTCAGCTGCTGCTACTGGGGTGGAGGGAAGGCTTGCGCTAGCAGGGGGTGGCCGACGCCCTGCTTTCCAAATTCAAGCAAGAGCTCTGGCTTTTTTAGGGGAGGTTGCTAAGCAAGGCGCTACCCAGACTAGGATTTTGTAACCAAGCCTCCCCTGGCAGCAGCTGTTGCTGCTTGCGCCCCTTCCCTCTCTTGCAGGAGAAATAATGATGTGATGAGCACAGCCCTGTGCGCCTTGGCCAGGGGGCGGCGGGTGCGGCCAGGTGGGCTGGCTGGGGTGTGTGTGTAGGGGGGCCGCTGCCCACCGCCTCGTCCCACCCCCACCACCGATCCCTGCGATGCCCCCAGGGTGTAGGGACAAATTAGACTTGGGGAGCCTAAAGGAGAGAAGAGTTGCAAGAGGTGGGGAGGGGGTGGCGAGCTCGGGCGAGGTGGCTAGCAGAGGGGACCTGCCTGCACTGGCCCAGGAAACTCTGGGCTCCTCCTGGCTGGGGGCCCCCTCCAGCCTGTCGCTCAAGGTGAAGGTCTTGGGATTCAGAATCCATGATTTATCAGCGGTGGCACACTTGTATGGATTAACAATATGGCCATTGCCAGCAGAACCGTCTTCAGCGTTGATTGATTCTGCAGGAGCTGTGTTAGGGAGATTGAAGCACTGTTGCCTCTCCATCACCTTTGGCTGGAGTGCGGGGGGGGGGGGGGGGGGGGGGCACCTCACCTACCACTGAACTGGGGTGGAAGGGGTTGCTGGCTGGGGACTTCTCTGTTCTCACCCAGTCAACAATTTGGGGGTGGGTAGGCCTGTGCTTCTGATTGCCACTCAGGGACTTTAGTCTCCTAAGACTTAAAGACTTCTCAGCAAGGAGACAATCGGAGAGTGTCCCTGTGGCACATTCAGAGATTCCAAAGCCCAGTTAGCAACAGACCCCCTTTTAGCTCCACCTTCACCCCTGGGAGTGACTCATTTAGATTTGAGTTTGAGTTGCATTACAGCACAATTTTCAGTTTACCTGCTTTATTTCCCTGGTGAAAGAAGGTAATAGTTAACCAAGGCAAAAAAAAAAAATCTTAAAATGATAAAAACATGCTAATTTTTGTCAGGTCAAGTTGTTACTCTGGGTTTTCAAAAAATGTCATTAATCAGAATTTTCCAGTAGCCAAATTGCCTTGTGCAGGCGGCTGTGACTCAGAGATTTTGGCTCTAATAGTAGTTGTAGAGTGTGCACCATTTCCTTTAGATGGGGTGACTTTTTCATTGCCTGCAAGAGAACAAATGAGAATTATTTTGTACCCCACATCTGGCATTATGGCTAGTGGGATTCAGGGTGTATGGTGTACGTGGGTACATTTGGACTGAGAGGTAGGGCCTTGCAGGCCTGCAGGGACAGGAACAGGAACTACACGCACCAAAGACACTATCTTCTCCACCAACATTTAGAGTCGATTTATCCTCTGTCAGTAGTTCAGCAGACCTGAGGGTTCTTCTCAGTAAAAGTTGTTCAAGGGAACTGCACTTTATACATGCAAATCACTCAGTTCCCTTCAGTAACTCTTTCCTCCATGTTTCTCTGTTCTTGGTTAAGAGTTCATATAAGCCACAGATGTCATCTATGTCAATTGTCATGTCAAACTTGTCTATTGCACTTGAGACTAAAAGGTAACTTGAGTGAGCAAAATGAGTACTAAGTCCAGTAACCAAGCAGATGAAATAAAGGTTCTCAGTTCAGCATTCTAAGTCATTGTTTCAAACTCTTAAGCATTTATTCCTCCTTCTTTGCAAGAACTTTGCACTTATAGTATAATTATCGTTAGTGGTACTGTTTGAGACAAAAATAAACATGTATTCTACTTTCCAGTATTTCTGAATGTTATAGGTTATTTGTGGTGGAAATGAAATTTAACATGAAAACCCTTCTATAGAATTCGGATTACATTGGTATTTCTCCCCTTTGACATATATATCCTGTAGCTCTCTGTTGTTAGGTTTTTTAAAATGGTATAAGTTACAAAATAAATAATAGCAATTAATAATAATACTCAATAGAAAAAGTCCTTTGGGGGGCCGGCAGTAGTGCTTCAGGTTAAGCATACATAGTACAAAGTGCAAGGACCTGTGAAAGTATCCCAGTTCAAGCCCCAGCTCCCTACCTACAGGGGAGTAGCTTCACAGGTAGTGAACCAGGTCTGCAGTCATCTCTTTCTCTTCCCCTATCTTCCTTTCCTCTCTCAATTTCACTCTGTCTGGGACCAGATGGTGGCACACCTGGTTGAGTGCACATGTCACAATGTGCAAGGACCCAGGTTCGAGCCAGGTCCCCACCTGCAGGGGGAAAGCTTCACAACTGGTGAAGCAGGGCTGCAGGTATCTCTCTGTCTCTCTCCCTCTCTATCATCCTCTTCCCTCTTGATTTCTGGCTGTATCTATCCAATAAATAAATCAATAAAGATAAAAAAGGGAGTTGGGTGGTAGCGCAGCGTGTTAAGCACATGTGGCCAAAGTGCAAGGACTGGCATAAGAATCCCAGTTCGAGCCCCTGGCTCCCCACCTGGAGAGGAGTCGCTTCACAAGTGGTGAAGCAGGTCTGCAGGTGTCTCTTTTTCTCTTCCCCCTCTCTGTCTTCCCCTTCTCTCTCCATTTTTGTATGTCCTATCTAACAACGATGACATCAATAACAACAATAATAAAAACAAACAAGGTCAACAAAAAGGAAAAATAATTTTAAAAAAAGAAAAAAAATTACTCTGTCCTATCCTATAAAAAAAAGTGCTTTGCAGAATTTAAATACATTGAATTCCAGGTACCTAGAACCTGACCAGTATTGAAAGTAAAGGATTATAATGGGGCTTTTCTTTTTATTGTTAGAGGATCTGTTATTGCTGTATACAGAGTATCTTTCATGAAATGCACATAGGGTACAGAGATGCCTTGATACTTTTGTTATTTAAAACAACATATTGAGGTGACTACTAGGAGATAGCTCACTTAGTAGAGCACACACTTTGCCATGCTAAGTATTCATAGGAGCACCATGCAGAGGGGAAATTCCATGAGTGATAAAGTAGTGCTGTGGTGTTTCTCCTCCCTCTCTCCCCCTCTCTCTTTCTGTCTCTCTCTTACTCTCTCTCTCACTAACCCTTTCTATATTCCATCCTCTGTATGAAAAAAAAAAGAGAGGAAATAGTCTACTTGGAGTGGTTGATTGTTGCAGACACTGGTGGAAAAAAAGTAAGTATATAATATTGATTTAAGAAAACATGGAAATCATAGTTTCTCAGTTGCCCAAGTTATTGAATAATAGGCACTTTGACTACAGATTTTAAAGGAGTGTTAATTAAGTATATTATATTGACACACAGAATAGATATGCCCTGGTCTTTCACTGGACACAATAAAAATAACTATGCCTTTGTGCCCTGGGCAGAAGGGAGTCCTGTGTCAGCACTGCCAGTACATTGGTTATGAAGAGTTGTGTTCAGGAAGTCAGTCGTAAGGACAAGATGAGTCAGTGGGCAGCACATATAACTTACCATGAGTTTGAGTCTGGGCACCACATGGGAGTCCCATGGATAGCACTGTGGTAGCTCCCCTGATGAGGCAGAATGATGATATGATACTCCTCTTCTCTCCTGTCCCCCAGATAGTGAAGAAAGAAAAAGGGCCAAAGAGGTCTCTCAGTAGTGTTATCTGCCACGCATGAAGCCATAAATTGATGTTGCATATGTACAAGGCTCAGAGCTCATTTCTGGCACTACATTAAAACAAATAAATAAGCAGGAAGTCAGCAAGCAGAGTGTTCTTGTGCCGTTAAATCACTTGTAAGGACTGACAAAGTTGCTCACTTGGATAATGCAGAGCTTTGCCACATGTTTGACCCAAGTTTGAGCCCAGGCCCCCATAGCATTGAAGAAAGCCTCAGTGCTCCGGTCTCTCACTCTTTCTACTTCTGCCCATTAAAAAGAACATTCATTCTTCATCAACCATAGTTTTACTTAATGTTGTTTTTATCAAACAGTCCATTCCCAGAAGACTGCCATTTTCTTTGTCTGGGCTCTGGAGTGTGTAAGATGGTGTGTGTGTGTGTGTGTGTGTGTGTGTGTGTGTGTGTGTGTGTGTGTGTGTGTGTATGGTGTCAGGGCTCTCCTTTTGAAAGGCCAAGTCTCAGCTCTGTCTTGTGGTGTGCCAGACACAGATAGGAGCACTTACTCTGCCTTCTAGACTTCTTCTAGCGTTTGCCCTTCTTCCATAGCCAGTCAACAGCCTCAGGATGAAAGCTATCAGGAGCTGCTTGTTGCTGGCTTTGAAGTGACTGGCATCCATGTGGATTCAGTCGGCTAGGAAGGATCCTCAGTTTCCCCAATGAATGGGTACTCACGGGATGCACCACGAGAAGGTCAATCCAATGCAACCGCTTCTAGCCTGAACAGTAGTGACAAGGAATGGGCTGAGCTGTCCATGGCAGATGGAGTTCAGTAACCAATGCTCTGCTTTTTCAGCCATTAATTTCTGCCCCTATGCTGTGGAGATGCTTCTCAGTCAGCAGCTCCTTGTCCTCACATTCAGTTCCTTGGAGTGACAGTCCTCTTGGGCTGATCTGTCATTTCTCAAAGAGAACATTATAGGGCTCACTCTTAAGAAAATGTGCCTCTCCTGAATTATTCCCAGTCATTTTTCGATGACGGATGCCTCCAGCTTTTATTCTTAAACTCTATTTCCGGCTAGAAGTTGTCCTGCACTCTTGTGCTTGTGATTGGCCCTCCATAGACATTTGCATGTAAATTTCCTTGGATTATGATATTTGCCTTTCTGAGAGTCTTGCTATTTTCAAAATGGGTTCTGCTTTGTCTAATGAGAACCCTTCCTGTTTGAGAATTTTGGTATCCAGGGATAAGATAACATGACATTTATTTATTTATTTTTGATCTGAGACAGAAACATGCCTTTTGAGCAGAGGGAATCCTCGGGAAGAAGGCTGAAAGGGAGTGGGGCCTAGAAGTGTTTCTGGGTGCCAACAGCTTAGGTGGTGACTGTCTGTACACAGAGCAACATGGCCACTTTAATATGAATTCAGGCATGAATCTGGTTGTCTGTCCATGACAACCACAGTAAAGTATGAGTTTTTCTAAAAAAAATAATAATAATTACATGAAAACTACTGAATAGCAAGATTTTCAGTCTTCATCTGATATTCTCATCTGGTGTAGTCATAGAATAACAAAAAAGAAAACTTTTAATGAGTCATTGCTAAAAAGGAACATTTGCAACAAGACTTTCCTTAAAATCATAGAAAATATGTTAACAGTAACTTGGTAAGTTTAGGTAGGCATTACCTTTAAAATGATGTACTATACTCTGCACAAAAGAAAAAAGTACTGAACTAATCCACCAGAACCTGTTAGTATATATGTTAAGCCAGCCAAGATGTAATTATCCCCTTGTCCGTCATTAAAAGTTGTCCTGCTCTTCTGCATGAGGGTGAATTGGAGCCCCCCTGGGGTGAAGTTCATGTGGTATCACTGAGTTCTGATCCTAATACACAAAAGGGGACAGAATCAATGCTGATTTGATAGGATTGTCACAAGGATGAAGTGAAACTGTGGCTGTACAGCATACAGCATTTAGAGAAGCTCCGGAGGTAACTCAGCAGGTAGAACACAGAGCCTGTGTGTGTGAGAGTCCCAAGTTCAATCCCTGGTATGTACATGCTAGAGTTGTTACTGATTCTCTCTTTCTTCTAAATAAGTACATACATACACAATGAACTTTTCCCCCTTTTTATTTGATAGGATAGAGATAAATTGAGAGGAGGGTGAGGAGACAGCTAAAAAGAAAGAGGAAATACTTGCAGTACTGTGTCACTGCACATGAAGCTTTCCTCCTGCAGATGGGTACCTGGGACTTGAACACCAGTGCCACTACAACATGTGTGCTCAACTGGGTGCACCACTGCCCAGTCTCCATATTTTAAAAAGAAAGCATTTAGCATAGTGCTCACAGTCATGCTAAATGAAGCTGGTTCATCGGGACCCAGTTGCAGCCATCTTGCATAGGTTGTGACCAGGCCATCTTCATATTACCATCCACCCAGAAAATAATGATTTACAGGACAGTTCTTACATGGGTTACTTTTTCATCCTTCCATGATAGGTATCTACACACCATTCCCACCATCAATTTTGCCCCACCACTGTGCATTGGGTCCCTGATAGCCACTCAACTCCCTTCCTTGGGCTTTCTGCAATGGATAACATCTAGTCTGGTTTTCACCCAGTGTTTTATCTTTCTTTCTTTTTTTAAAAAATATTTATTCCCTTTTGTTGCTCTTTTTTATTTTTGTAGTTACTTCTGTTGTTGTTGTATAGGGCAGAGAGAAATGGAGAAAGGAGGGGAAGACAGAGAGGTGGGAGAGAAATACAGACACCTGCAGACTTGCTTCACTGCCTGTGAAGCGAATCCCCTGCAGGTGGGGAGTTGGGGGCTCAAACAGGGATCCTTACACCAGTCTTTGCGCTTTGTGCAACATGCACTTAACCCACTGTGCTACCGCCCGACTCCCCGTGTTTTATCTTTCTTAAGTTCCACTTATAAGTGAGGTCATATAGTGTTCATTCTTCTCCTTTTGATTGATCTCACTTAACATGATTTCTTCAAGTTCCATTCAAGATGGGGCAAAGAGATTATTACATCATTTTTAATAGCTGAATAGTATTCCATTATGAATATAGACCACAACTACCTTTCTCTTCTATTCCCTTCTCCTTCCTCCTCCTCTTGCTCCTCCTCCTTGTCATCTCTACTCTTCTCTTCTCTTCTCACCTCACCTCACCTCACCTCACCTCACCTCACCTCCCCTCCTCTCACTCTCCCCCCTCTCTCAGAACAGGGGCTTAAATCCAGGTCTTTAAACATGGTAATATGTGTGTTTAATTGGATGTACCACTGCCTACTCCAAGACCCTAACTCTCTTAACCACATGTCTGTTGTTGGACATTGAGCATGGTCTGTTGTTGAGCTATTTTCCGAGAGAATTATGGCTGCAGTTCTGAATGTGAAACCATGTGGGTGAAGTCTTAAGCTTTTGCCTCTAAATCCAAGCTACTTTTCTGTGCCCCCCCAACACCTGGAAAGCAGGGTGAATGTCCCAATGAGAACTTAGATGTGATATCAGTACCACTTTCTGATCCACAGGGTGGGCCAATTAACACTCTGCACCTTCTATGGAATAGCATTTCACCATCAAAATCTCCCCATCCCCCCAGACCCCCTTGCTCCTGACACCTTTCTTCTGGAGAGACAGCTCTTAAAATGCAGTGCCTGGGGAGTGGGGCGGTGGCGCAGTGGGTTAAGCGCACATGGCACGAAGCACAAGGACAGGCCTAAGGATCCCAGTTTGAGCCGCTGGCTCCACATCTGCATGGGGGTCGCTCCACAGATGGTAAAGGAGGTCTGCAGGTGTCTATCTTTCTCTCCCCTTCTCTGTCTTCCCCTTATCTCTGTCCTATTCAACAACAATAGCAATGGCAACAATAACAACAACAATACCGGCAATAAATGGGGAAAATGGCCTCCAGGAGCAGTGGATTTGTAGTGCAGGCACTGAGCCCCAGATATCCCTGCATATATATATATATATATATATATGATGACACACAGGGCTTGACAGGAATCTCTAAGCAGGAGTTTGCAGGAATTGCATAGTAGTACCCAAACATTCTTTATTTTTTCTTTTGTCTCCAGGGTTATCTCTGGGGCTGGGTGCCTGCACTACAAATCCACTGCTTCTGGAGGCCATTTCCCCCTCTTTTTTGTTGTTGTTGTTATTTTTAACCTGCTGTGCTACTGTCCAGCCCTCAGACCCAGCATTTGTATATCAGACATAGAGATGAGCAGACATCTGATTACAAACAGCCCCAACAAAGAAAGGTCCTACGTGCACGTGTGGCCCTGACCATACAGCTGTGTCTTAACTCCCTCACAATTTGCAGACCCACAAAACATGTCCTATGTCTGTTCATCCCAGAATCACCTATTTACAGCAGAAACTTGATCCTGGAACAAACAGCTGCACAGACACCACCATACATCAACCTGAAAACCATCAGCATGAGTGTTCATTAGCAGTGAAAAACAACCTCTCAAAATCCAGTATTTCCAATTGGAAATGATCACTTGTCTCCCATTCTCATTCCCCCTAACGGGAAAAAATAATAGCAGCTCCCCTAAAGTCAAAATATGTTCTATTTTCAATATTCAGAAACTTTAAAATCCAGTCTGCAAAAAGCAGAAGTTGTGAGCAGGAGCATGCTTTCCTCTTGCATCTTTTCCTGATTACTATGCCCTGCTGCTATTTGTGAAATTCCAAGCATATGATATTTTGCACAATTTCTTTTTGAGGAGACAGGGCCTTCTACATGCATGATTTCACCAAACTGGGCTCCTTTTTCTTTCTTTTTAAAAAATATTTATTTATTGGGAGTCCGTGGTAGCGCAGTGGGTTGGGTGCAGGTGGCGCAAAGCACAAGAACTGGCTGAAGGATCCCGTTTCCAGCCCCCGGCTCCCCACCTGCAAGGGAATCGCTTTACAAGCGGAGAAACAGGTCTTGAGGTGTCTATCTTTCTCTCCTCCTCTTTGTCTTCCCCTCCTCTCTCCATTTCTCTCTGTCCTATCCAACAACAACGACATCAATCATAACTACAATATAAAACGAGGGCAACAAAAGGGAATAAATAATAAATAAAAATATTAAAATATATATATTTATTTATTTCCCTTTTGTTGCCCTTGTTTTATTGTTGTAGTTATTATTGTTGTTGTTATAGATGTCATCGTTGTTGGACAGGACAGAGAGAAATGGAGAGAAGAGAGGAAGACAGGAGGAGAGAAACAGACACCTGCAGACCTGCTTCACTGTCTGTGAAGCGACTCCCCTGCAAGTGGAGAGCTGAGGGCTCAAACTGGGATCCTTAACACAGGTCCTTGCACTTGGAGCCACCTGCACTTAACCTGCTATACCACCACCAAACCCCCTTTTTCTTTCAGATAGAGAAACACCACAGCACCAGGTCTTCCTCTAGTGCTGTAGCATCTCCCAGGCAGTGCCAGGACTCAAACCTGAACTGTGCCCACATAACAAGGCACACGCTTTACCTGGTGAATTATATCCCCAGATCCTTAAACCATTTTTCAAGGTTCATTTTTTATTTATTATACTTGAGAGAGAGTTTCATATGAGATGGGGTGGAGAAACACCAGAGCACCACTTTGGCACATATGCTGCCAGGAGTCAAGCCAGGAATCTTAGGCATGCAGGTCTGGTGCTCTACCAGTTGAGATAACTCATGAAGCTTCCTATCTGCAGGTGGGGACCGGGGGCTTGAACCCAGATCTTTGAGCACTGTAATGTGTGCACTTAGCCAGGTGGTTGGTAATTGAATGGGGAAAGGGGTGATTTCTGGACCTTCTTTGAAAGCAACATGTTGTATGATGTGGAATAGCACTTTAGTGTTTATTGTTAGGTTTTATGATTTAATCGTTTTCTAGACATTTGAACTTGGAAGGTAAATGAGGCTTCACAAGTGCAGGGTGGTGCCTCCTCATTTTCCTTTTGTTATGCTGTGTCTCCTCCTTTTTCTGGTTCAGCTCATGAGAGGAGCTCAACATGTTTACATGGAAAGTGCACTCATTCCTCTGTGAGCATGGCCCCCTTACACCCCCAAAGCTGTACTGGACAGTGCCTTCCAGGCTACAGGTTTAGGGGACAGGGGTTGAGAGCAGTTGCTTAGCATCATCTTTTTTGGAAATTTATAGAAGACTTTCATATTTCTCCAGGTTTCCTTCCTCTTTCTGTGTCTCTCTATCTGTATGTCTGTCTATATCTCTCCTCTTTTTGAACCACACTCCACATCATGGCGTTTTATTTTTATTGGCCTGTTGAAATGCCCATGTTTTAAATTGAGGGCATAGAACATGTCTAGGAAGTAATGAGAATGGCTTTATCTTGTATCTCAAAGAGATACTTCCAGATGTTGAGTTCAACAATGGGTCACCAACTCCAATTTGATCACTGTACTCTCCCAGCGTGCATACACACTCTCATTCTCATGCCTTCCCTCCCTTCCTTACTCCCTCTCTCCTTTCTTTCTTTCTCTCTCTCTCTCTGGTGCACTGAGCAGAGCAGCCGCTGTGAAGACTTCTGTGGGCACAGAATCTCCGCATGCTGGAGCTTTGGGTCCCCGCGGGCCTTCCTGCGCTGGGCTGCAAGGTCCTGCAGGGTACTTTGCAGAGCCTGGGGCTGGGCTCCAGCGCACCAAGGTGGGGGCCGCAGCCCCCGCGGGACATGCGCACCGGGTCCTCCGTGGTCCCCATGTCCCCGCTTGACCCGAGGGTCCCTGCGAAACAGTTGTCTGTTTGGAGGCACTGGGGGGGGTGAAGGAGGGCCGGCCAGGGGCCTGTGCTGGGGCTTGCTGTGCGAGGCACCAGGCGCTGAGCATCCCCCTAGGCATGCAGGGGGCTGGCCCCTAGGGCGGAGCTCACACCGGCCGCCCCCCAGTGCGCAGGTGCCTCCCTGGGCGCTGAGTGCGCAGGCGCCAACCGCTGGCATGGACCAAAACCGGGCTGGAGCCCGGTTGGAGCGCGAGGCAGCAGCGGAGGCGGCAGCGCTGGACCAACAGGAACCCCGACTAACTGACCAACGGAGCCTCAAGTCTTGGAGACAACGGGACTACGATGCCAGCCTAGGGGCCTGCTAGCCTTGTGGCCCGGCACCTGCTGAGCCTGGAGCACTGGAGGATGTCCGAGCTGAGGAAGGTGCGACTGCAGGGCGCCATCAGGGGCAGGGGGGTGGTGGGTGGTGGGGTAGGGTCCCTGCGGAGCGCGCGGGTGTGGGCTGGGGACCCTGCGTGAGACTGCGTGGGGGCGGGAGCGCATAGGTCGCTGCTCCCGAGCCAGAGCGAGGTCCCCCGGCACCTGTGCGTGGGACCCCGAGTTGGCCGCGTGGCCCCGCGCCCCAGCGGCACTGAGTGCCTGGAGCCAGCACTCGAGTCCTGCACCATGGCGGGTCCCTGGGTCCTGGGCTCTGAGGTGCACGGCGGGAGCCAAGTGGGGCACCGCAGAGGTGCGATGGTCCCTCCTCGGCCCTGTGAGCCCAGTAGCCTGGAGACCCATGGAGGGGCTGACCAGAGAGAGGCCTACATGCTGACTGGGACTTTGGTTCCGGAGCTGGAGGGGCAGCCGCCATGGTGGTGGGGAGGGCAGGCGGCACATTGCACCCCCCCCCCCCAACCTCCTTGGTCAATTCCGTGTGGTGACGCTCTCTGGGACCCGCGGGAAAGGAGAGGCGTGGGGTCGCTGGTGCGGGTGGCCTCAGCTGCTGCGACTGGGGTGGGGGGAAGGCTTGCGCTGGCAGGGGGTGGCCGTTGCCCTGCTTTCCAAGTTCAAGCAAGAGTGCTGGCTTTTTTAGGGGAGGTTGCTAAGCAAGGCACTACCAGGAGCAGGATTTTGTAACCAAGCCTCCCTTGGCAGCTGCTGTAGCTGCTCATGCCCCTTCCCTCTCTTGCAGGAGAAATAATGATGTGATGAGCACAGCCCTGCGCACCTTGGCCAGAGGGCAGCGGGTGCGGCCAGGTGGGCTGGCTGGGGTGTGTGTGTAGGGGGGCCGCTGCCCACCGCCCCGCCCCACCCAAATCACCCATCCCCGCGGTGGGCCAGGGGTGTCAGGACAAATTAGACTTGGGGAGCCTAAAGGAGAGAAGAGTTGCAAGAGGTGGGGAGGGGGTGGCGAGCTCGGGCGAGGTGGCTAGCAGAGGGGACCTGCCTGCACTGGCCCAGGAAACTCTGGGCTCCTCCTGGCTGGGGGCCCCCTCCAGCCTGTCGCTCTCGGTGAAGGTCTTGGGATTCAGAATCCATGATTTATCAGCGGTGGCACACTTGTATGGATTAACAATATCGCCATTGCCAGCAGAACCGTCTTCAATGTTGATTGATTCTGCAGGAGCTGTGTTAGGGAGATTGAAGCACTGTTGCCTCTCCATCACCTTTGGCTGGAGTGCGGGGGGGGGGGGGGGGGCACCTCACCTACCACTGAACTGGGGTGGAAGGGGTTGCCAGCTGGGGACTTCTCTGTTCTCACCCAGTCATCATATTGGGGGTGGGTAGGCCTGTGCTTCTGATTGACACTCAGGGACTTTAGTCTCCTAAGACTTAAAGACTTCTCAGCAAGAAGCCAATCGGAGAGTGTCCCTGTGGCACATTCAGAGATTCCAAAGCCCAGTTAGCAACAGACCCCCTTTTAGCTCCACTTTCACCCCTGGGAGTGACTCATTTAGATTTGAGGTTGAGTTGCATTACAGCACAATTTTCAGTTTACCTGCTTTATTTCGCTGGTGAAAGAAAGGTAATAGTTAACCAAGGGGAAAAAAAAGGTAAAATGATAAAAACATGTTAATTTTTGGCAGGTCAAGTTGTTACTCTGGGTTTTCAAAAAATGTCATTAATCAGAATTTTCCAGTAGCCAAATTGTCTTGTGCAGGCAGCTGTGACTCAGAGATTTTGGCTCTAATAGTAGTTGTAGAGTGTGCACCATTTCCTTTAGATGGGGTGACTTTTTCATTGCCTGCAAGAGAACAAATGAGGATTATTTTGTACTCCACATCTGCATTATGGCTAGTGGGATTCAGGGTGTATGGTGTACGTGGGTACATTTGGACTGAGAGGTAGGGCCTTGCAGGCCTGCAGGGACAGGAACAGGAACTACATGCACCAAAGACACTGTCTTCTCCACCAACATTTAGAGTCAATTTATCCTCTGTCAGTAGTTCAGCAGACCTGAGGGTTCTTCTCAGTAAAAGTTGTTCAAGGGAACTGGACTTTATACATGCAAATCACTCAGTTCCCTTCAGTAACTCTTTCCTCCATGTTTCTCTGTTCTTGGTTAAGAGTTCATATAAGCCACAGATGTCATCGATGTCAATTGTCATGTCAAACTTGTGTATTGCACTTGAGACTAAAAGGTAACTTGAGTGAGCAAAATGAGTACTAAGTCCAGTAACCAAGCAGATGAAATAAAGGTTCTCAGTTCAGCATTCTAAGTCATTGTTTCAAACTCTTAATCATTTATTCCTCCTTCTTCGAAAGAACTTTGCACTTATAGTATAATTATCCTAAGTGGTACTGTTTGAGACAAAAATAAACATGTATTCTACTTTCCAATATTTCTGAATGTTATAGGTTACTTGTGGTGGAAATGAAATTTAACATGTAAAACCCTTCTATAGAATTCGGATTACATTGGTATTTCTCCCCTTTGACATATATATCCTGTAGCTCTCTGTTTTAAAATGGTATGTTACAAAATAAATAATAGCAATTAATAATAATACTCAATAGAAAAAGTCCTTTGGGGGGCCGGCAGTAGTGCTTCAGGTTAAGCATACATAGTACGAAGTGCAAGGACCTGTGAAAGTATCCCAGTTCAAGCCCCAGCTCCCTACCTAAAGGGGAGTTGCTTCACAGGTAGTGAACCAGGTTTGCAGTAATCTCTTTCTCTTCCCCTATCTTCCCTTCCTCTCTCAATTTCACTCTGTCCTGGGGCCAGATGGTGGCACACCTGGCTGAGTGCACATGTTACAAATGTGCAAGGATCCAGTTTCGAGCCTGGTCCCCACCTGCAGGGGGAAAGCTTTACAAGTGTTGAAGCAGGGCTGCAGGTATCTCTCTGTCTCTCTCTCTCTCTGTCACCCTCTTCCCTCTTGATTTCTGGCTGTCTCTATCCAATAAATAAATCAATAAAGGTAAAAAAGGGAGTTGGGAGGTAGTGCAGCATGATAAGCACATGTGGCGCAAAGTGCAAGGACTGGCATAAGAGTCCCCGGCTCCTCACCTGAAGAGGAGTCACTTCACAAATGGTGAAGTAGGTCTGCAGGTGTCTCTTTTTCTCTTCCCCCTCTCTATCTTCCCCTTCTCTCACCATATTTGTCTGTCCTATCTAACAACGATGACATCAATAACAACAATAATAAAAAACAAGGGCAACAAAAAGGAAAAATAAATATTAAAAAAAGAAAAAAATTCACTCTGTCCTATCCTATAAAAAAGTGCTTTGCAGAATTTAAATACATTGTATTCCAGGTACGAAGAACCTGACCAGTTTTGAAAGTAAAGAATTATAATGGGGCTTTTCATTTATTGTTAGAGGATCTGTTATTGCTCTTAACAGAGTATCTTTCATGAAATGCACATAGGGTGCAGAGATGCCTTGATGCTTTTGTTATTTAAAACAACATATTGAGGTGACAACTAGGAGATAGCTCACTTAGTAGAGCACACACTTTGCCATGCTAAGTATTCATAGGAGCACAATGCAGTGGGGAAACTCCATGAGTGGTAAAGTAGTGCTGTGGTGTTTCTCCTCCCTCTCTCCCCCTCTCTCTTTCTGTCTCTTTCTCACTCTCTCTCTACCCCTTTCTATATTCCATCCTCTGTATGAAAAAAAAGAGAAAATAGTCTACTTGGAGTGGTTGATTGTTGCAGACACTGGTGGCAAAAAAGTAAGTATCTAATATTGATTTAAGAAAACATGGAAGTCATAGTTTCACAGTTGCCCAAGTTATTGAATAATAGGCACTTTGACTACAGATTTTAAAGGAGTGTTAATTAATTATATTTTATTGACACACAGAATAGATATGCTCTGGTCTTTCACTGGACACAATAAAAATAACTATGCCTTTGTGCCTTGGGCAGAAGGGAGTCTTGTGTCAGCACTGCCAGTACATTGGTTATGAAGAGTTGTGTTCAGGAAGTCAGTCGTAAGGACAAGATGAGTCAGTGGGCAGCACATATACCTTACCATGAGTTTGAGTCTGGGCACCACATGGGAGTCCCATGGATAGCACTGTGGTAGCTCCCCTGATGAGGTAGAATGATGATGTGATACTCCTCTTCTCTCCTGTCCCCCAGATAGTGAAGAAAGAAAAGGGCCAAAGAGGTCTCTCAGTAGTGTTATCTGCCACGCATGAAGCCATAAATTGATGTTTCATATGTACAAGGCTCAGAGCTCATTACTGGCACTACATTAAAACAAATAAATAAGCAGGAAGTCAGCAAGCAGAGTGTTCTTGTGCAGTTAAATCACTTGTAAGGACTGACAAAGTTGCTCACTTGGATAATGCAGAGCTTTGCCATGTGTGTGACCCAAGTTTGAGCCCGGCCCCCATAGCATTGAAGAAAGCCTCAGTTCTCCGGTCTCTCTCACTCTTTCTACTTCTGCCCATTAAAAAGAAAAGTTATTCTTCATCCACCATAGTTTTACTTAATGCTGTTTTTATCAAACAGTCCATTCCCAGAAGACTGGCATTTTCTTTGTCTGGGCTCCGGAGTGTATAAGATGGTGTGTTTGTTTGTGTGTGTGTGTGTGTGTGTGTGTGTGTGTGTGTGTGTGTGTGTGTGTGTGTGTGGTGTCAGGCTCTCCTTTTGAAAGGCCAAGTCTCAGCTCTGTCTTGTGGTGTGACAGACACAGATAGGTGCACTTACCCTGCCTTCTAGCCTGAACAGTAGTGACAAGGAATGGACTGAGCTGTGGATGGCAGCTGGAGTTCAGTAACCAGTGCTCTGCTTTTTCAGCCATTACTTTCTGCCCCTATGCTGTGGAGATGCTTCTCAGTCAGCAGCTCCTGGTCCTCACATTCAGTCCCTTGGAGTGACAGTCCTCTTGGGCTGATCTGTCATTTCTCAGAGAGAACATTATAGGGCTCACTCTTGAGAAAATGTGCCTCTCCTGAATTATTCCCAGTCATTTTTCCATGATGGATGCCTCCAGCTTTTATTCTTAAACTCTCTTTCATGCTAGAAGAAGTTGTCCTGCACTCTTGCCCTTGTGATTGGCCCTCCATAGACATTTGCATGTAAATTTCCTTGGACTATTATATTTGCCTTTCTGAGAGTCTTGCTATTTTCAAAATGGGTTCTCCTTTGTCTAATGAGAACCATTCCTGTTTGAGAATTTTGGTATCCAGGGATAAGATAACATGACATTTATTTATTTATTTTTGAGCTGAGACATAAACATGCCTTTTGAGCAGAGGGAATCCTTGGGAGGAAGGCTGAAAGGAAGTGGGGCTTAGAATTGTTGCTGGGTGTCAACAGCTTAGGTGGTGACTGTCTGTACACAGAGCAACATGGCCACTTTAATGTGAATTCAGGCAAGAATCTGGTTGTCTGTCCATGGCAACCACAGTAAATATGAGTTTTTCTAAAAATAATAATAATAATTACATGAAAATTACTGAAGAGCAAGATTTTCAGTCTTCAGCGGATATTCTCATCTGGTGTAGTCATAGAATAACAAAAAAGAAAACTTTTAATGAGTCATTGCTAAAAAGGAACATTTGCAACCAGCCTTTCCTTAAAATCATAGAAAATATGTTAACAGTAACTTTGTAAGTTTAGGTAGGCATTACCTTTAAAATGATGTACTATACTCTGCACAAAAGAAAAAAGTACTGAACTAATCCACCAGAACCTGTAAGTATATATGTTAAGCCAGCCAAGATGTCATTATCCCCTTGTCCGTCATGAAAAGTTGTCCTGCTCTCCTGCATGAGGATGAATTGGAGCCCCTCTGGGGTGACAGTTCAAGTGGTATCACTGAGTTCTGATCCTAATACTCAAAAGGGGACAGAATCTATACTGATTTGATAGGATTGTCACAAGGATGAAGTGAAACTGTGGCTGTACAGCATACAGCATTTAGAGAAGCTCTGGAGGTGACTCAGCAGGTAGAACACAGAGCCTGTGTGTGTGAGAGTCCCAAGTTCAATCCTGGTATGTACATGCTAGAGCTGTTACTGATTCTCTCTTTGTCCTAAATAAGTACATACATACACAATGAACTTTTCCCCCTTTTTGTTTGATAGGACAGAGAGAAATTGAGAGGAGGGTGAGGAGACAGCCAAAGAGAAAGAGGAAACGCAGTACTGTGTCACTGCACATGAAGCTTTTCTCCTGCAGATGGGGACCTGGGACTTGAACACCAGTTCCACTACAACATGTGTGCTCAACTGGGTGCACCACTGCCCAGTCTCCATATTTTAAAAATAAAGCATTTAGCATAGTGCTCACAGTCATGCTCAATGAAGCTGGTTCATTGGGACCCATTTGCAGCCATCTTGCATAGTTTGTGACCAGGCCATCTTCATATTTCCATCCACCCAGAAAATAATGATTACAGGACAGTTCTTACATGGGTTACTTGTTCATCCTTCCATGATAGGTATCTACACACCATTCCCACCATCAATTTTTCTCCACCACTCTGCATTGGGTCCCTGATAGCCACTCAACTCCCTTCCTTGGGCTTTCTGCAATGGAGAACATCTAGTCTGGTTTTCACCCAGTGTTTTATCTTTCTTTCTTTTTAAAAAATTTTATTTATTCCCTTTTGTTGCTCTTTTTTAATTGTTGTAGTTACTACTGTTGTTGTTGTATAGGACAGAGAGAAATGGAGAAAGGAGGGGAAGACAGAGAGGTGGGAGAGAAAGACAGACACCTGCAGACCTGCTTCACTGCCTGTGAAGCGACTCCCCTGCAGGTAGGGAGCTGGGGGCTCAAACAGGGATCCTTACACCAGTCCTTGCGCTTTGTGCCACGTGCACTTAACCCACTGTGCTACTGCCTGACTCCCTGTGTTTTATCTTTCTTAAGTTCCACTTATAAGTGAGGTCATATAGTGTTCATTCTTCTCCTTTTGATTGATCTCACTTAACATGATTTCTTCAAGTTCCATTCAAGATGGGGTAAAAGAGATTGTTACATCATTTTAAATAACTGAATAGTATTCCATTATGAATATAGACCACAATTACCTTTCTCTTCTATTCCCTTCTTCTTCCTCCTCCTCCTTCTCTTCTCTTCTCTTCTCTTCTCTTCTCTTCTCTTCTCTTCTCCCCTCCCACCACCTCCCCTCCCCTCCTCTCTCTCTCCCCCCCTCTCCGAACAGGGGCTTAAATCCAGGTCTTTAACATGGTAATATGTGTGTTTAATCGGATGCACCACTGCCTACCCCTAGACGCTAAATTTCTTAACCACCTGTCTGTTGTTGGGCATTTAGCATGGTCTGTTGTTGAGCTATTTTCCCAGAGAATTATGGCTGCTGTTCTGAATGTGAAACCATGTGGGTGAAGTCTTAAGCTTTTGTCTCCAAATCCAAGCTACTTTTCTGTGCCCCCCCAACACTTGGGAAGCAGGTTGAGTGTCCCACTGAGAACTTAGATGTGATATCAGTACCACATTCTGATCCACAGGGTGGGCCAAGTAACACTCTGCACCTTCTATGGAATAGCATCTCACCATCAAAATCTCCCCATCCACCCAGAACCCGTGCCCCTGCCACCTTTCTTCTGGAGAGACAGCTCTTAAAAAAACAGCGCCCGGGGAGTTAGGCGGTGGCGCAGTGGGTTAAGTGCACGTGGCACAAATCACAAGGAGAGGCTTAAGGATACCTGTTTGAGCCCCCAGCTCTCCACATGCAGGGGAGTCACTTCACAAGTGTTGAAGCAGGTCTGCAGGTGTCTGTCTTTCTCTCCACCTCTCTGTCTTCCCCTCCTCTCTCCATTTCTCTCTATCCAATCCAACAACAATGACATCTTAGGACAAAAGAATGGAAAATAATGACCTCCAGGAGCAGTGGACTGTAGTGAAGGCACCAAGCCACAGCTGTAACCTTGGAGGAAAAAAAAAGAAATCTTTGGTCCATTCTCACAGAGGGATAAAGATTAGGGAACCTTCCAGTGGAGGGGAGGGTATAGGGAACTCTGGTGACTGGAATTGTATGGGATTGTGCTTCTCTTATCCCACAATCTTGTTAATCATTATTAAATCACTGATTTAAAAAAAAGATAAAATAATCTATAAAAACAAAGAAGCACACTATGTGCTAGCTACCTTCTTAGTAACCTTCTGAAGCACCACATCCATTCTGTAGTATTTTAGAAAAGAGTTTATTGTAGCTAGCTTAACATAAATACTAAAGAAAACATGTTCTTTATACACTTGTTGCTGGAGGAACATTGCTTCGTTTTTTTCCCTATTTTTATTAGTGATTTAATAATGGGCTTAATTGTTTTGTTGTTATTGTTGAGTCATATGATTGATTGTCATTTGTGATCAGTCTCTTGTCAGTTTTGTGACTTCCAGGTATCTTCTCCCAATTTCCACGTTACCTTTGTGTGTGTGTGTGTCTGTATGAAATTTTCTTTTAATGTGAAGAAGCTGTTAAATTTGATGTAGTCCCAGTAATTTAACCTTGTTTTAGTTTTGCTTACCCATAGTGTGACGAGTCTCCAAATAGAGCCTGATGTTAAATTGTGGACGTGTTTCACCAATGTTTTCTTCTCTATAATTTTTAGTCTCAGTTACAATAACCAGATCTTTGATCCATCTTGAGTTATTTGGCATATGGTGTTAAGGGTTGGTGCAATTTCATTTTTCATTGACTACCCAGCATCAGCTATTGAAGAGGTCTTTTTCCCTCCCACCCCCCACTGAAAAGGTTTTAGTCCTTTATTATGTACACATGGGTTTATTTATGAAATTTCAATTTTATTTTGTTGGTCTATAAATTGTTTTTTTCCAGTACAGTATGTAACATTAATTACTATTGCTTTGTAGCATCAATGGAAGTCAGGAATGTTATGTATGCATTGTTTGGTTTTTGCTAGACTGCTATGGTGCTGACTCCCCTCTGGACATCTTTAATAAAATATTTTCAATAAATGTGAAAATGCATACCTTGGGATTCATAGTGTGATTATTAATACATGATTGTTAGTTTCTATACTTAGCATATTTAATAAATATTAAAGTAGATTTTTAAATTAACTCATCTCTATATAATTAAATTATATGGCAAAGTTAGTAAAAATGTAAAACCAAGGTCTCTTTTGCAATCTTCTCCTTGGGCAACAGAGGATGACTTGTCATTTATAAGCCAGGTTCTAGTAGGAATGAACATGTCTGGCTCCACTCTGAAACATTTATTTTTAATATTTACTATGGCTTTCAATTTCCCATCGTTTCCCATCCAAGTTCAGCTCATTAGTAAATCCAGTAGCAAGTCTAGAATGAAATTTTCAAGAGAAAATGCTCTTGTCTTTTACTTCCAAAAGCCTGAAGATTCAGTGAAAAGATAGAGGTATTTATTTCTTCTAGTGTAGGTGATTATTTTTCTATGATTAATGAAGAAATAGCTACAATTCAAGGCCAGAGGGTAAGCTGTTGCCCAGGGGTTCTTTTCAACCTTTTGTTAATTAGGAAATTCCTGAGCCCAATTATTCAAGTAATGCTTTGACTACTTTCTTTTTTTATTATCTTTATTTTTAATATTTATTTATTATTCCCTTTTGTTGCCCTTGTTTTTGTTATTGTAATTGTTGTTATTGATGCCATCTTTGTTGGATAGGACAGAGGGAAATGGAGAGAGGAGGGGAAGACAGAGAGGCAGAGAGAAAGATAGACACCTGCAGACCTGCTTCACCTCCTGTCAAGGGACGCCCCTGCAGGTGGGGAGCCAGGGGCTTGAACCGGGATCCATACACTGGTCTTTGAGCTTTGCGCCACCTGTGCTTAATCCGTTGTGCTACCACCTGACTCGCTATTTGACTACTTTCTTTGTAAATAGATTTAGGTAAATTAGTTCTCCTCCAGGACCATATTTAAAGCTGACTCTCCATCAAAATCCAAAGGCACACACCTGTGAAAAATGGCAAAAAGGCACTGAAGTTCCAGGTTCAATCTGCCATACCATCGTAAGCCACAGTTGAGAAGTTCTATGGTAAAATAAAAATAAATTAAAACAAAATAAAGAATTTAAATAAAAAATAAATCTACCACCCTCAAAAGTATGTCTTTGGGGGAAAAATAATTTCAAGGGATGAGAATAATGGAGATTCCTTTTTAGAGATAAGGCCAACTTCTTGGGAAAAGTTGACCAGTGAGGAAAGCAGAATTTTATGTGTAGTCATGTCCTTTTATTCACCATGTCTCCTCTTGCTAAGCTTACTAGCTGGCCTTCTGTTACCACTCTGACAGGAGGCTTCAGGACTGGAGTTCTGGGATTTGGGGACCTGAGCATGAGTCCACCAGGAGTCGCAGGGCACCAGGACACCACATATCCCACTGGAGGATGAGGCGGTCTGCTCTGGGATGGGGTCTGTGACATCAGAACATGGCTGCCCCGATGACATCACTGCATCCCTCCTGGCTTCTGGCAGGTTCTTGGCACCTGGGCTTCCTGAGGGGAGAGACCAAAGGGCACCTGGTAGGGAAGCAGCGGTGTTCGTGGCCTTGTGCCTGTAACCTTCAGGAAATGCCCCGGGTGGGCCGTGCACTGGTACACCTTCCTCAGCACTCACGGAACCACAAGCAAGGACCTGGGTTCAATCCCAGGACCCCACCTGTGGGGAGAGGTGGGTCAGCTTCAGTAAATACATAAATGCACACGTGCCTTCAGAGAACACCCAGGAGACTCTTAACTAAAATGTCAGTGTTGCTACTATTTGGGAGGAACTCTCTTAAAAAAATCTGGGCTCTGAGTGCACACGTTACAGTGTTCAGGGACCCGGGCTCAAGCCCCTGCTCCCCACCTACAGGGAGAAAGTTTCTTGAGTGATGAAGCAATGATGCAGGTGTCTGTCTGTCTCTACCTCACCTTTTCCTATATGTCTCTTTTTTGTTCACTATTCCCGTTACCAAAGGTGTGTGTCCCCATCCTCACCCCCATAGACAACCACTAGAGTTCACACACAGTCTTAGAAATAGGTCAACATTTTGTTTTTTTGTCACATTTATAGACTCAATAGTCCATATCCCACATATGAGTGAAACCATTCAGTGGTTGTCCTTACTCCTAACTTGCATCATTGAACATCATCTCCAGTTTCAGCCACTTTATCCCAAAGTACACAATGTCATCCCCCTTTGACAGCTGCATAATACTCTCTTTTTATCTAGGCATCTGCCAAAAGGGCATTTTGCCTGTTTCCAGGTCTTTGCTATTGTGACTAAAGCCACTATGAACACGGAGGTGCACATATCCCTCTGAGTCAGTGCTTTTATATCTTTTGGGTATATGCCTAGGAGTGGAATTGCTGGGTCATGTGGCATTTCCATTGTTATTTGTTTAAGGAGTCTCCATCCTGTTCTCCAGACTGAGTTCACCAGTTTGCATCCCACCAGCAGTGCAGTAGACTTCCCCTCTCTCCACATCCTCTCCAACAGTTATCTTCTCTTGTTTGACCGATGGAGCCTGTTCTCACAGGTGTGAGATGGCATCTCAAAGTGGTTGTGATTTGCACGTCTCTGATGATGGGTGAACTGGAGCATTTCCCCCTGTGTCTGTGGGCCATGTGTATCTCTTCTTTAGAGAGCCACCTACTCATATATCCTGACCACGTTTTATTGTGTTCATTTTGTTGAGGTTTCATCCTACCTTTCTCAATTTCTCTCTATATATATCCAAAATAAAATTAAAATGACCACTAAGTAGTAGGGTAACAAAGGGAAAATAAATATTTAAAGAATTTATTTAAAAACACCACTAGCAGCCTTTGAGTCATCATTCACGCAGACACCAAGTCCTGGTGGTAATCCTGGTAAAAATAAAGAAATAAATGCCTTCAGAGAAAAT